>NC_084971.1:19516610-19817235 GCF_963691925.1 Scomber scombrus
AAGCAAGTCTGCACCATTGTGCAGCCTCACCTGGTTCAGATTCTGTTGCTGTCCTGTTGGAATTTCAACCCTTTAGCCTAAAGAAAAACAGAAAAAGCTAAAAGCTTTGGGTCATCAGCCCTTTATAAGGTCCATTCATACACCTTCTCTGTCTAAAGAAGCTCTGTCTCTAAAAAGGGGCTTGATTTAAGGGGGCTTCAGAGGATAATAGCCTGACGAAGCAGTGATCTTTTTGATGATGTATTCAGTTGACAGTGTGCACAAAGGCTTGCATGACAACTGGGTTTTGTCTTATCTTATCTTTATCTTATCCAGCACATGTTTTCCCCTTCAGCTGTAAACATGCTTAAATATGTGATGTGATCATACCGGCGACAAGGGTGGGAAATGTCAACAAGGCTATTGGGTTTCAGGATGTGTGATGCTGCACAGAACTGACATGCAGTCATTGAGAGCACTCCGTGAGTGTTATTAGCTAATGCATGTGTGTCATCAAGGATCACATACCACAATGGTGTCATCTTCACATTATAGTAAATAAATATCAGGTTACAGCATCCTAGTCGATTTTTCCAAGGCAGTGGAAGACTATTTCACAACAGAAGTCAGTTAGGTGTGGAATATTTTTCACAGGGTGCCAACTGTCCAGACGGTGTCATGATGAATTGTCAACTTTTGCATGGCATTAAATATATAAGGACTAAACCTATATAGAGTACAATTTAATACAATTTTTGACATTATCGAGTCAGTGCAATGTGATTATGATTCAAATTTTTAGGCAAATTTCACTCTTTTTTATTATTAATATAATAATGGCTTGTCAAGCCCATGTGGTTACAAACATATTAACTGAGAACATCTCTCTTGGTACAGAACAATGTGTTTCTGAATTTAATGGCCTGGAACACATATGCATGCACAGTCATAATGTTTTAATTAGGGCCGGGACTTTAACACGTTAATTAAGATTAATTAATTACACAATAATTGACGCGTTAAAAAAATTGACGCATTTTAATCACACTTATTTTTGCACCGCGGAACGTTTCTCACTGGATGAGTTTCAGGCGGACCGATTATACTGGAGCACCAACTAGCGTAGTTCAGACAACAACAAACCACAGTGAACATGAACAAAGTAGCTGATGAGACCACTTTGGTGGTTGTGTGCAAGCTATGCAACAAGGAATTCGCATATCACCGCAGCACATCGAGCCTCAAGTATCACCTCAATGCAAAACATATAGCAGCTAGCGTGGACGCTAGTGTGGTAGCTAGCTAATTTCTGAAATGTACTATATTTCTAAATATGCTATTGCTACACTTAATGGCAAAAATTGCACTGGTCTGTTGGACTTGAACAAAAATAAACAATATTTTTGTTGCTTAAGCTTATGTATTCAGTCAATATTCAATCGTATACTAAAAATCCATGTGAAAAAAATTACTTCTCACTGTTCTCAGGTCAAATATTTATATGCTATTAAAATGCGATTAATTTCGATTAATTAATTACAAAGCCTCTAATTAATTAGATTAATTTTTTTTTAATCGAGTCCCGGCCCTAGTTTTAATTATACATGCGGTCCATGTTAAGCCTCAACATTCTGCTTACATCCAGAAGAAAGAGAGAGAAAAAAGAGAAATTAGTGACATGCCAGGAGAGCTGTAATTAGATCCTGTCATAATTCTTTGACCCACTTTTCAACTCTTCTCACTTTCATGTGGGACAGTGAGATATGCTTACAGCCTTAAACATCCTGGACAGTGTTTATCAATGGATATTTATCACCTGGTGCTCTCTACTTCAGTAGGGAGGTCAGGCCACAGGGCACTGACCTCTGGTTTTAGTGGGAAAACTGTGTCCGCCCCTTTGAAAAGAAGCAAACCAGCACCTGCACTGACTTGGTTTGACTGCATCAAACATGATGCAGCCAAACGTGACTCTTAATGATGATCACATCTGTCGTAAAGTTGCTTTGAAGAGGCTTAAACTTGTAGATAATATCACCCATATTCGCCCTTCATTCCTCAAAAGCAGCTCTGTTAAATGATTTTCTTTGCTGCTGCTTTTAAAAGATAGAGTACCGTCTCTATTATTTAGAGGCAAGCAGCTAGAGCAGCTAGCAAGAGAGTTAGATGTCTATTCTAATGGACTCATTCGTCCATATTCACATCCATCTCATTAGTTATACATGGGACAGGCAACTGTGGCGAAAGCACGTAAAAGGAAAAATGACAGCACTGCCCAAGTCCAGCAAACACACACATATCCACCAACATAGATATACCTGCAATTATGTAAAGCACAGCTAAAAATTCAATGACATAAACCTGAGAATGATTATTTTTCAGCACCTACACCTCTAAGCTGCAGCATCCACACACATCCTTTAAAACACTTGCAGCCCTGCAGTGCATCCTGTCTTCTCTCTGACACAATGACAATGCAGTTTTTCCATCCTGCTCTGCCCCTCGTTAAAGAATTTGAAACATTACATGCTTGAAGGGAATTACAATTTTATGTTCTGTATCAAAAGAATCTGAACAAATAAATACTCAGTATGACATGCAAAACCCAGGCAAACAAACATGTACAGTTTATGTACTGTATGTATATCTTTACACATCTGATGTGATGCATCACTCACCTGCCAGTCGACTTTCTCGAGCAGACTTGCTGAGCATATCAAGGTAGAAGGTAGAAGACCTGATATGGTCACTGAAGGACCTCTGCAGCAGCTGCAGCCTCATAGAGTGAGACATGCCGACTCACATCCAGTACAGACCTGACCGAAATTACGTCAGTCCAGACGTTAACCTTGTCTCCACACTCAATGTTTGAGCATTCAATCACAAGCTGATTAATTTCTACATCAACCTGGCTGTGTTCTATCCTCTGTGCTGGTCTTCTTTCTCTTCTCTTTTTCAATCTGTTCTGCTCCAGTCTGGACTGAGCACTCCTGACTGCTGCAGCAAGAATCAGTGCGGTAACTGCTGGGACACATCCAGCCAGTGCTGCAATGCTCTAATATTTTATTCTGCCAGTGTGTGTGTGTGTGTGTGTGTGTGTGTGTGTGTGTGTGTGTGTGTGTATGTGTGTGTGTGTGTGTGTGTGTGTGTGTGTGTGTGTGTGTATATATGTGTGAGTAAGTGTGAGTAAGTGCTTTCTAACACAAGCTCCAGCACTCTCTGTGAATATCTGAGTGCTTCAGAGTCACGACTAGCTTTTCTCTCCACATTTACCTTTTATCTTATCTTATTTTTTTGCCTCTTTTCTCTGTTGCCTTCCTAATGCCATCCACTCTGTTTACAACTGCCCTACCCTGTCTAGACACAAACAGCATTAATACTAGTTATATAACCCATTGCCTGGACAGCCTGCTTGTTATGAAGTTCCACCTGTCCTTGTCCACAAGCAGCTAAAGCGGCATCATCACAGTGTAACCAAAAGACAGGAAATTAGCTTGGGTGATGTTTGAGTCACTCAGACAAAGCTACAGGACAATTAAGATACTCCTGAAATTGGAATTTTTTAAAAAGGGATTTCCCAAAGAACAACGGGATGTCTTAACAGAAAAAATCATGGGGCAGAAATATTACCACGGGAACCTCTCGGTTATTCCCCACAGCAACTAATCAGCTTCCTCAGCCATTCAGCCAAGGAAAATGGTCCAACCCATGACATGACTTTAATGTAAATACTGTATGTTAAGAATAGAGTATGCAGTACACACAGACAGAAAAAGAGAAAGAGAAAGAGAGAGGGGGTGGGGCACAAACCCAAGTAAATAGGCTTGTACTTTACTTTATGTCATAATGAAATGGACAAAAACAAAACAATGGAATCCATTACTTACACTAAGTTGACCGGATAATGCTGATTTAGCCTCCATTAAGCAAGCAGAACTCTCTGGGGTCTGTGAAGAAGCTTAGTCTTTAACAGCAACTCCAGAGTAGCTGTGGTAACAGTTCTTGGATCGGTAGCTGATGCTACATTTTACAAACAGGCTTTTTTCTAAAATTTTAAAACTTTTAGTGGAAGATTATTCTGATTTCAAATGTCAACTGACTTTGTGTGGCCTTGACAAAATAAAGTGAAAGGCACAATAATACATAAGCCTGTGCAATACTTTTCAAATATTCTACATTTTAAAAGCTGTATTAATCTATATTTTCTTATAAATAATAAGTGAAAAGTTGATGTGAAATGTGAGTTAATGGGAGTCGTTCATAGTGACAGATCCACATCACCCAAGTCTGCAGCCAAGCATTTTAGCATCTTTCAGCTCATTGTTTTGGTTTCATAGTTCACAACTTTACTGTTCTGGTGTATATATGATACAAAATATATTAATAATAATGTACTGAACTTAAAATACTATATTTTATTATATTTATATATTAGTTGTGAGCAGCATGTGCTGTTCAGATTGCCCTCCATTACATTCTACACTAAACTCACACTTAAACAAATCAGCCGGTCTTGCTGATTGCTCCAGCAAGTGAAGGTAATGTACCCAGCATGGCTTATTGCAGCCTGCTGATAGCATTGTGCTCATCGCGGCCAATTGACTTTATGGCCTACTGAGGTTTGCTGAGACTGATAAGGTTGGATTCCCGCGTCTTCACTTTTTCACAACCCTTTAGTCTGTGCCTCTGCAATTGCGGAATGACCTATTTAACAGTGTTGTAAATGAGGATAGGATGAGATATATAAAAAAACATACATCGTATAAAAGTATCACATTTTACTGTCCTCCTTCACACACCTGTTCAACTCACGATATCTGAATCAAATGGTCGTTTTCATGCATATGTACTCTAAGACACGCACATGCAAACCATCTGGGTCAGCACTCATATCACAACAACATATCAGTGTACTTTCCCTCTCTCTGTCTCGTGTATACCTGTGATAAGAGGGCAATACACAGACTGTAACCTGGATATGAGGGAAAATGTCCTGAATGGGGGGAGCAGAGGGGAGACAGAGGAAAACAATGGAGTTCTCATACCACAGGAAGGAAAGTCTTGCCAAATGCCCCCTCTGTCAAACACATCAACAGTGTGCCAGGAGTGTTTACCTACAACCAATTCCACAGAACAGAGGCAGCAGAAAGGTAACCTGCCAACATATTGACCTATAAATGGAGAAGGGGAGGTGAAAAATGAGGGCGGGGGTTGTTTCTGGGAGAACTTCAAACGGTGAATATAAACAGTATGTGAAAGTCTATCCTCAAAACATCTCTGAAAAACAATGCACTATACTGTATTCTTTACAGCGCAGCCAAAAATGTGTCGGTATGTTGAAACATGTATGTGTGGGTGTGCCCACGTGTGACTGGAATTGTGTGTAGGTCCCTTTGTTATGACCATCTGCTTGAGGTCTTACTCTGCTATCAAACAGACACTCCTTCAACCGTCCTGTTTGCCCTACTTTCATAAAACTCAATTTTCAACATCTAATACCATCACATCTTGTGTGTATCTGTGTGCCAGTAAATATGAGGACTAAATATCATGCTTACAGCAACATATCAACCAAACACCTTATGATAACAAAAATGATCAGCTGTGAAACAAGGAATATGTTTTTGCGATTATCATACACCCCTGAAATGACTCTGTCTGATTAGAGTTTGATCCGTTGAGTCCAATAACATTTGGGAAATCGAGAAGAGCTATGAGATTCAATTATTTTATCTCATTTATGTGTGCAGGGAGCAAACAGGAAATTAGTCAGCTTGGCCTTTTGGAAGTCTTGGACATACAAGTTCTCAGCTCAGCTGGAAAAAGACTCTAGTCACTAGAGTCTTTTGTGCATGCTCTATTAGCCCCAAAAATGCAGAGGCACAAGGAAGCCCACACTTTTTCAGCATATGCAATCAGTGAGAAACTTTCATAGAAATGAATGGCACACCCAGCTCTTCTTAATTCATCCATGTATAAAACCCACTGTATGTTACCTGCCCAGCATCAAATGTCAGACGGGCAAAGTTAGCAACTAGCTAGTAAACATAGGAGAGCAATTAGCTGCAAAAGACGCTCAGACCAAGCTAAAAATTGGGTTCACATTTGTCAGGTGGCCAAAAACACGTCCTATATTGCTCTGTATCTGCTGGATAAGCTTAATTACCTGCTAACATATTCAACATTAAAACATTACATGTTGGAGTGCCTTGGTAGCTGAGTGGTTACCACGCATGCCACATAATGGCAGTGTCCCTGGTTCAATTCTGTCAAGGGACTTTTGCTGCAAGTCATTCCCCTCTCTCGCTCCCTGTTACTTGTTGGCCTCTACGCCATCTATTATCAAATAAAAAATGTAAAGGTTGTAAAAACACACAATACTCCATATATAGTAAATCCAAACAATCGACATCTCTCATACTCTACACAATCTCTCCCCCTAACATCCAGACGAGAGGAATAAACCATCCAGGGAGTGACAGAGCCTGCTGGGCCAGGGCTAATTCATTAGGGGACAGAGTGGGCATCTCACAGTATCAACACTAGGAGATTTAAAGTCCTCTGGTTACAGATAAAAGTTCTTGCTAGATCATGTCTGATAAAACATTAGTTCTGGGCTGTAACAAAATTATAATCACAACAGTAATAAATAAGGAGAAACCGTTGCAGAAAATCACTCCGTGCTTCTTTAGTTACATCCCAACACACTCAGCTTTTTTATTTGGATAATGTAATTTCCTCGGAAAAAATCTGCTTGTTAAAATACAGCAAAATCATTTTTCATTTTTAATGTGATGGCACAGATCACTTTGAGGAAAGCTACAGTGTAAGAGGCAGGTGAAACTGTCAGACCAGTAAATATGTGATTTCTTGGCTTATTTCTTGGTATTTAGAGGTCAGAGCCTAGCGTTACATTATTTTCAATTTGATATACATTAACAAGAGATATCCTGTCAACAAACAAAAGATTGTAAAGATCAAAAGATCAAAAACTATTCTAGTGGACATAAACATGGATATAACTCTATATAATCATTGTACTACTGTTACTGTCAAAAGTAGACCAATGGTATATAATAAATATTCACACTACAATAAAAAGTTTATCACCATCCATGTGGTTATTCATTGACCAGGTTCCCCTTGAAGTATGCAAAGAAAAAGTACGATGGCCTGTTTTCAAATACCAATCTACTGAAGAATATATACTATATTAAGAATAATGACACAATGCCTCAAGATTCTTGTTATTGTAACTCTGGGATTCATGCAAGCTGACGTCCTGTTGTAAATTCCCCTTAATGCAGTGGTTTCCTGTCCTGTGAGTGCTCTGGGGAATGATGCCCAAAGAAAGCAATAGCAAAACTTGCAAAGGATCAAAGAAGTTTCTGAGCTTTAACTGAAGTAAATCTGAGATACAAGCCTGATTCTAAAATCACACTTAGAAAACATACTTTTGGAACCAGAGGGACACATACTGGTATTCAAGATGAAGCCTGAATTTTGAATATCTCCTAATTTAACCAAAACATTTGTAAAAGCTTTTTTTCCCTCAAAATTACAGATTGACAAATATAGCCATGATTAACATATTGCTTCCCAAGAGGAACAGTTTGCATGTGTAAATGTATTCACCGCTGAGGTAGAAGTGTGAAATATAAATGGAATGAACTCAGTACAGTACCAGTCTCTACACAGGAAGCTGGAGAGAGAGTGTGTCAAATGGGAGGAGAGAGGAGAGATTGGTTGAGGGAGAGAGTTGAGGCTGGTGTAGACTGATGGGGGGGAGGGGGTATGTGCAGGAATGTGACCTTGCACACGCACCATGACTCCTGTGCTGTGTATGGAGGTGTGGCAAAAGAAAAAGTGGGATAAGGCAGACTCAATCAAAGAGCAGGGACAAGTAACAGAAAAACAAACATCAGTCATGAGCTATTATTGACTTGGCTCCAGGCTGAGAGAGCTTCATAACATCTGCCAAAGCAACTTCTCAAAGGACATGCAGCTGCAGGGTATAAACAAGAGGTAAGTAGCTCAGGTCAGATACGGGGAAAGCAAGTTGATTTCACTGTGACATTCTCCAAATTAAGTGGAAATTGGTGTGGAAATTTCTTCACTTTGAGGACTCTAAATGTGGTCTGCTGGAGCCAAAAGCTCAGTCACAAGATATGTGGATGAACAGGGATTTGAACACACCATCTGTGCTGAAAAGACTTTGTTAGTTGTTTACCATGACAATCAAGTCTGGTAGATATTCCTCAAGATACAACCATATCCCTGTATGAGTGTTTGTTTAAAAAATAGTTTGACATTTTGGGATCTATACATATTTGACCTTTTTGCTAAGAGATACACGAGTAGATTAGTAGAACTTTCATGTCTTTATGCCAAATATAAAGCTGGAGCCAGCAAGAAATTAGCTTAGCTTAGACCGCAAGCAGGGTGAAACAGCTAGCCTGGATCTGTCCAAAGATTTTTTTAAATAAAATAAAATCACAACTTGCTGTTTTTAGATTTTGTTTGTGTATGTATTTAACTAGATATAACATGTTACTCTGTGAAATCAAGAGGTGCTGAAAGGTACTTTTTCCCCAACTTTGGACAGAACCACAACAGCTGTTTCCCCCTCTTCCAGTCTGATGATAAGCCAAACTAGTGCGCTGATCTTCTCATCTAATTATCAGCCAGATAAGCAATTAAGTGTACTACCCAAAATGTTGAACTTAAGTCATTTAAGCACTAAGCATGACATTTGAAATATACTATTCCCTTTCGGTACACAAATTAATATTTTGGGGGGTTTGCAGTGGGTTTTTTTTGTTTTGTTTTTTAGTTGAACATTGGTCAGCAGGATTCACCAACAGAAGGGGATTTTCAATGTGTAATAATGTGATGATTTATACTGGGATATCCAGAGGTCAATGGTCTCTGTAATTTTGTGAATCACTGAAATAAAAACACAGCTGAGCTTTTAATTCCAAAAACATGAATTTGCCACTGGTATTCCAAGAAGGGAAGAATTGTTACAACAAGGGAAATGAGGGATAAAACAGAGAAGGAAACTACAAGGGGAACCAGACAGACAGAAATGATGAGGCAAGTTATTCACAGGAACCACCAACTCCCTAATGTCAAAATGCTCCTCCCATACAGGACCCCGCTGAGGGTGCTAAACCACTTCCTCTCCTCAGTTTTCCTTTCCTCCACCTACAACCAATGCAAGTGCTGTAGACTATGAGTCTGAGTGTAGGTAAAAGGTCAGGCTTTAACCCTGCTGTTGGTTGGATGCCCATCATTGTGTTCTGTTTATATATTCCCACTGGTTTATATTTAGATCAGGAAGGCGCAGTATGGTGCCTCTAACCTCAGCTACAATCGAGGAAAAAAAAAAGATAGACCATTCTTGGAACCAGGAATCTCTGAAGCTGCTGTTGACAAGCTCTACAGCTGTTAAAAGGGAGAGAGAGAGAGAGAGGGCGACAGAGAATGTTACACATTCAATAATCTCAATTCCTCTGTTGCATACATGAGTTGAAAACTTGATGTGCTGATGTCAAACACTTCTTGTGTCTTGTACAAAACCAGTGTCAAGTGCAGTTAAGATCAGTTTCACAATCTGTCAAATCTAAACAAACATGATTGACAGTCACTGACCTGAAGTATGTAATGACAAAACAAAATTCTGCGTCATGTGGCATAGATGGTAGCATGGGAAAGATTATCATGTTTACAACCTGCAAGCACTCACGTCACTGGACAAAACAGTGATCGACAAGTGTTTTGTGTGATTGTTAAAAAATTCTTTGGTTGGTCAAGAGAACACTATCTGTAAAATTTGCCTTTAGCTTACGTAAGGCATCCAGAACATTTTTTGATGATGAGATTATTACGCCAACTGTGTTTCCAAGTTAGAGAGTGGAAGTTCAGGTAACTTTACATAAACGTGGCGATACAAGAAAAGCATCTCTAAATCTGCTAAGACACCTTTAATTGCTCTCTTCACAATGACTGATTTTAGCCCACAGATCCGGTCCAATTCAAATGTCTGAGTGTCATATTAACAAGTCCACCCTGTATTTTATCCATAACAGAGCAGAACACTTGTATATAACATGACGCTCTCTGCCTTTGGTCTCTTCCTTCTTAATCTTTCCTTTTCTGTTTTTTCACTCACACAACGTAAACTTGTCAACTTCCAGGATAACAGGATGTGAGGTCACAGAGCGAAACAAACTGCCTTTCAGGATAAGCACAAACTGATGTGGAGTCTTGTCTTATTTATCAAACACAAATTGCCACCACACACATCAGCCTACATATTACCTGTCAGTTTGTTTTATAGATTCCCCTATAGGGACTCTAACTGAAAGTATTAGTGTATTGTGTTGTATCAAATATAATAACTATGAGTAAAGGGTTAGGGTTAGTTTAATTGAATTTCTAAGTTATAAGTTCTAATTTTCAATTTTTTCCCATTTATTCTAATGATTAGTGCAATTTTCATCAAGTTGAAGAGCCATAATTACATAATTAAGAATCTGTGTTCCCAACTTTCCAGCATTTGCATATCAAATGCTCATCCTCTGTGGGCTTTACACATGGCTGTAAAAAGTTTCTACTTCTTATCTCTAAGCTCAGTTCAGTCCACTATGCTCAAACAAAATATATTAATAAACAAGTCTGTCAAAACAATTACATGACAAATGCAGTAAGTTAAATGATGAAAGTTAATTTAAGAAGCTTGGGACTTGGTTTTTTCTGTAAAATGAAACAGCATGGAAATATATTGTTTTGTCTATGTCCCATTTAATGTTTCTTGACCTTGATTTCAATAAAAATCAAATGCATGATATTCCTTATTTCATCAAATGCAAGACATTTTTCTTCTAGACCATACCCTACAAATGATAAGATCTGTCATGCTTCAAGTATGCATGACTGTGCTTATCATCTTCAGATGGTATGAGTTATGTCATTTCTCACCACCCCAGTGCACAGGCACTCTGAGGCTCAGGCTGTAACCGGCATCACAGGAGCCCAATACAGAAAACTTCCTAACAACAGGTTGTCAGTTGTAACTCTACTCCATGTAGACACATCCTCTTTGTGAACGGGAAAACCGTGACACTGACCACTCACTAAGGTATGCCCAATGCCGCAGGGAAGTCATCAACTGTGGAAACTTCTTGTTGATCACTAGTGCGTTTCCACTGTCACAGAGATAGTAAAATTAAACATGAATGAGCTGTCTTTCATGGTGGTGCAGCAGGAGCCTTTAGGGCACAGTGTGTGATGTAACACTGTCACAAATGTGTCATTCCCAGGGGCTTAAATGGTGGAGATACAGAGGGGGCTTTGAAGTGTCACAATGAACACTGGGCTTTGTGCTCCATCAAGTCTCCCCAAAACTCCACCAACTCTCATCATACCCAACCCCCCTCCAGAGTCCTGAGTTCCATCACACAGACCCAGAGATGTAGGTTACATGACTTGCTTACAGGAAGTCGAACTGATTTAAATGAAGAAAGATGACCAAGAACGTTTGACCCCTTTGAAGTTGGCACTGAAGTTGGAATTTTTTTGCAAGCTTTAGTCCCATTGGTAAAAAACTAATGGGGACTTCCACCAAAAGCTTGCACTCTTATATATACACACACACACACACACACACACACACACACACACACACACACACACACACACACACGGAAAAATATACTGACAGCTTCTGCACATTTTCCATGAAAGGTTTTCCACAAGTGGCGGTAATTAGAGGGAGAGACAGAGCGAGAGTGAGTGAGGACCCCCAGCTGGCTTTTAGACAGTGGGGAGCAATATGAAAGCCTTGTCCCCATGTCGAACCACCTCTCTGGTATTGTTTACCAGCGGACTGACGACACAGGGGGGTGTTTAATGAACACTGCTCCCCTGCCGGCTGTCTGAAAGTAGGTCTGTCCATCCATAGTTCCCTGATGACCCTGTGCATTACCGGCAGACTGCTAACAGAGAGGCCGGAGCCAGAAAAGAGGGAGCAGTCACTACAGATTGGGTATGTTCTTAAGATCGATTCCTAATAAAGTGTGCAAAGTGGATGATAGCAAGCATGACCAAGTAATGACATGTCAATACAGTGAAGACTATTCATCAGTAGGAAGTCATGAGGACTGATAATTGTACGTCTGGTGTTGAATAAATTCTATAGAAATCCACATCACTGATATAATAAAGGAAGAAGGAGAGTGAGAGATGAGGGGGAATGGTAAATAAATACAGGTCAAAAGTTTTGGGCATCAGGCTCGACATTCAGTCTGGCTCTTATCTTAAAAAGGCGGCAGGCTTGATGATTTAGTAGATGAGTCTAGGTCCTTATCTACACTCACATCCAGTGTCTCACAGAACAGCAGACTGTCCTCCTCCACTCCCTCCCTCTTTCTCTCCTGCCCCATGTTGTGAGCACCAGACAAGGCTATCAATCAGAAATTGTATTGCAGATGCTTTTCACATGACACCAGACCAAACCCACCAGACCAGATCAATTTCTGAGAAAAAGTTACTCAAAATATGCATGCAAAAAAAAGAAGAAAAAAGAAAAAAGAAAAACCAAATGCTATTAAGATTCTCATCAGGCCAGCAATAATCTGAACACATAAGAATGAAAAATGGCAAGCACTCACCAGCTTTTTCTTTCTCAGGAATGGAGGACGTGGTCTGGAAAAGGGAAGAAAAAGAAATATTATAATTGGAGTTTAGATTTTCATGATATTTTATTCCATGCAACAACAGTAACTCTTTAAAATCCCCTGATTTATCATAAATTCTGTGACATTCTTGAATAAACATATATGAATGTGTTTGTGCAATGGAACATACAGAAGGAAGCATTGATAAAACATATTTTATGAATGTTTTATCAATTCTTGCACATTCTCCATCTTATTCAAAGGACAACAAAGAATAAGTCACAGGCTTTTCAAATACTGTATTATTGTTTAACTGTATCTAGTGTGTTTGGATAGCAAGGGTAACTGCAATCTGTAATGATCAACACTATCAACATACTTTCTGTTCGGTCCTTTTGAAAATATAATTTTTTAAGACGCACACACACAACAGGAACGTGGTGGCGAACACTCTATGCATAGTTTTCCGATGTGTAAACGTCTTCATAAACGGTCACAACAGATAACGAACCCACTAGTGACTTACAAATATCACATCATTAGAGCTCTGAGCACACAGAACACTCTTCTCTGATTCAATGTTGATTCAGCCCTTACAGAGGTAGTCTGGAGAGACATTACTTATAAAATCAAAACACGTTTTGTAGCCATAGTAGATTCTCATCATTCTGTGCATGTAATATTTCCTTCTTTGGCTCTGTTGTGGGTTTTAGAAAATACTGCTGCATCAACACAGGGTCTCTAGTAAAAAAAAAATAAAGCAGGCATGTGTCGTTGCATCGGTACTGTGTGTGTGTGTGTGTGTGTGTGTGTGTGTGTGTGTGTTTGTGTGTGTGTGTGTGGTCCGTCATAGGCTGCTTTTGGGTCAATGGTTAAGGTTATTGTAGTGATTGTGGTTAGGGTTAAGATAAGTCTCCAGGAAATTAATGTAAGCCTGTGTAATGTCCCCAAAAGTGGCCATGAAATGTGAGTGTGTGTGGACAAGGTATACCTCACGTTCTGGGGATGCAAATTTATTTACAAAGTCATGTTGTGGTGACTCAACCCACTTACGGGGACAAAAATCCCTTTAATGTAAATCATCATAATTTTAGGGTGAAGACTTGTTTTAAAGTTAAGAAAAGTTTACAGTTATGTTAAAGACCGTGTAAAGTTAATTCAGACATTTTCTTCTAAAGGTCATAAATGTATTTCTAAAAAATGTGTAAAAAGCATTTCAACCATTTAGATTTGAATTGTGGTCCTAGGCTTCACAAACTGTGTTCAGGATTTAGTGGGCGGGTCTCAAAATCTCAAAAAAAATTTTAATCATTCAAATTTGGCAGGGTGGTTAGCAACAAACTTTTCTATGGTATGTCAAACTCAGAACACATATTTATTCTTACTTTACAGGGACTTTAAGGTTGAGGTAATGTTAGGGTTAAAGTAGTGGTTATGGTTATTGCTAGGATATGTCTTCAATAAATGAATGAGTAATTTAAAATCCACTAAGTGAAACATGACTGTGTGTGTGTGTGTGTGTGTGTGTGTGTGTGTGTGTGTGTGTGTGTGTGTGTGTGTGTGTGTGTGTGTGTGTGTGTGTGTGTGTGTGTGTGTGTGTGTGTGTGTGTGTGTGTGTGTGGTGGGTAGCAGTCAGTTGGAATGCAGAGGTCTTTTTTGCCTCTGACTTTTGACCTCAGGTTCCTTAGCTGACCTCCACACCCTGACCTGTTTTAATCCACACTCCCCTGGATGAGATCAGACAGAGTGAGGAGGACAAATACTCAACCGAATTTATCCACTTTGTCCATTTATCTACTCTGAGGAAAAACTGTCAATATCTACATCTGCTCCTAATATTGTGATAAAATGCTCTCCTCTTCCATGTTGTTCTTTGAGGCCCCATTAAAGAGGTTTAGCTGTGTGTCCTGCTGTGACTATTTTAAAATCTGTTTACAGTTCAGCACTTATTTACTCAGCAGATTCAACACAATCAGGACCTTAATTTAATATTAAAGTTGTACCTCCATGTTTGTATGAATTTTATAAATTTCAGATATCTCATAGTGTCTGTTAACAAAATAAAAGGGCATTTGGGCCATCTGCCCACTTAGAGTTTCTAAGATACTAAATAAATCTACAATACAGGCGATTTTTATGTATTATCTAACATATTTCACCTTGATTAGCCTGCCAAATACTTATATAATATAATAATATAATATTATATATATAAAACACTGATGCAGAAAGGATGGAGGGTATATAGGTGGGAGGAGATATTTTTGGTGCCCCTTGTTCCAGAGCTGAGTCTCACTCATTTTCTAGACAGACAATGTTCTGTAATGATGACTCAACTCACCTGATTGAGTCATCAGTAAAAAAGAAGAACTGTCGTAAAATATATGGTTCGTTGATAAAAAGCCATAGGTATGAGAATATATATAGTGGCTAAGGCTCATCAGTATTGTCTTATTCATAGCTGCCCAAACTGATGGACAAAACAGCATTTCTCAGAAAACTTTAAATAATCTCACTGAGCAACAAGACTAACATCATTTTTCTCACAGTGCCTAACAGTAAACTCTACACAAGGGTTAGAGTTTGTCAGTGAGATAATATTCCTTGCAAGATTTAAACACATTGTTGTGGGATTTCTTTATTTCCTAATATTAGTCCACTGTGATTGCATACTACAGCTTACAAATCAGATTAACTTGAAGTTTTGTAGCTCATGGGAATTTCTCCTTTGATTTACTTTGTGTGCATGATTAACAGGTCAGAAGATGCAATCATGATGTTCATTATTTTTCATTTTGACTTGGAGCAAATACCAGTAAGAAATAGAATAAATCATTAAAAAGCAAATATGTGACTCAAGGCCCTTTCGAGTCTCAAATTTCCAGGGAGCGCTTACATTTTCTGATGAACCAGCACAAGCATGACACAGTCTGGTGGGAGTGAATACAATGGCTGCTCTCTACTCCAGTATGTTTTTGCTAACATGTTGGGTGATTAACGCTGGATAAAGTGTTGTCTTGGTCCCAATCTGTCTCAGTCAGATTCTTCAGCAACGGGTGAGCTGTCCCTGCATACATACTTTATCTAAAATCTTCACAACTCCATCCCCAGTGGTATGCATGCTGAAGTGCATTTGTATGTGTGTGTTTAGTATGCACATGTGAATATGTTCACATGTATTTGAGCATATGTGTGTGGTTGTGGATAATGTGTGGGCAAAAACAGCATTTAATTACTTCATGGGTCGCGTTTCAGACACATAGTGGGTAAAAGGGACTCTCTGTAGACAAATAGCTGCAACCCTCAGTTATCTTAGATCAAGGCTGACAATTTCTCTGTTTGCCCCTCATTGCCTTATATTAAGTCAACTTTGAGGCTTTTGATTAATATCTTATACTGAATTACAATTTGTATTGATGCCTTTTATGTTTTATGTAAAGCACTTTGAATCGTCTTGTTAAAATGTGCTCTACAAATATACTTGCCTTGCCTGGCCTAGAACAAAAGGCACTGGGGAGAAGCTATAGCCAAAGACTCCCACTCACTCCACCACCACTAAATCACCTTTATAAACAGAACAACAAGAGTGAAGTGAAATCACAGATAGGTTTATATTCAGTGCTGTTTCAGCTGTTGGACTCAAGTTATATTAGCTCTGCTTTTTCAGCCACAACAGTGTCCTTGCTGCATTCCCCTGTGTGTGTACAACACTGTGAATGGCCAAGACAACCCAAACAACCTGCTTTCGTATATATAGTTAGATAAAGTATTTTCTCTGATAACTTTTTTAACTATACATTTTTATATGCAGTTTACATGGAAAGATCCCGTGTGCATTGTTTTCACCAGAATTAATTGTGAATTAATGTGAATTTAACGCAGATCTGAGGACGGAAACGTTATTATTATTAAAAGTAAGTATAAGTTATCAAGAGTGCACAGGATTCTTTGTTTTTCTCACAGTCACAGGTTTTTGATCCTAATGGCACCTGTCAATAAGGTGTACAAAAACACAATAATTGGTTCCCTTTTGAATTAAAATAAGCATGCTTTATGTTTTAATCCTGATACCGTGAAATATAGCATCACACAGGATGTTAATAATTCAGTTGCATTATTCAACGGGTGAATCTGTACCAAAGATTTCTATTTCATATTGTTGAACATGTGGTGTTCCTTATATAAATTACTCTCTTTATTCTCAATCACCATCTGCAACTCCACAACTTGTAAAAAGAATGGCCTTGAATAACGGAATCAATATGGGAGGTCTGTGTGGCTTTGCTTAGCACTAACAAGACATTTCAGTTCACCAGTGTGCTCCTTTCCTATTGTGTAAACACCACACCACGGGTTCCTGTCAATGACCCATGAAGTCTCTTAAACTCAGTGTAAATCTCACCTTCACACAATGCAGTGTTTTCTGTCATAATAGCAATTACAGTTGAATAAATGTGAGTGAGAGACCACAGAGCCTAACAAGAATGTGAATGAATGGGTACCAGTAAGTACCAGTGTTTTCATAGCACCATGGTCACATATTTCCCCCGATGTTTGCCTGTGTTTCCCCCTGGCCTGCCACAGTGCAGGTTGTCCCAGTGTGGGGTTGTCTGGGCCGTGTCAGGTGTCCACTGGGGAGCTGTAGGCTGCAGAGCACACAAGCGTCAGCTGCCTCATTTACTGCCACTAATTTACTGGAAGTAGGTTGTGTTGGGGCACAGGGGGTATGGTATGTGTTTGCTTTACACATGTGTGGGTGTGTGCAGTGGCCTAAAAGTATGTGTGTCTGTGTGATTAACTGCTGTCGGGTCATTATTGTCATTAACAAAGCTAGAAGCTTCCACACACATCATTTCAGTATTTGTGATGGTTTTAAAATTACCAACAAAAATTTTACTTTTTCAGAAATCTTGGAAGAAAAGGTTAGCTTTTTCAGAATGGAAATATTTCAGCTAGTTTGATTTGACCAAAACACAAGCACACTTATAACACTGGACAGTGATACATGTTTACTCCGATAATTTAGTTGAGTTATTGCATTGTCTGGTATAATTAGAGTTAGGAAAGCTTGGATGATGCTTTGCTTGATACCTTACTTTTCCTTAATTTTTCCTATTTTCCATCAGTACCTTCAAGGTCATTATTGTCTGACAGTATTTTTTGTATCAATTTGTTGTACCTCTTCATTGAAAAGATATGATGTTTATATTGAGTGAAATATGCAAACCCAACAATCCTTGTTTTTTACGGCCATCAAATGAAAAAATTGTACACGTCTTGTGCATCACTCTAGACACTTTACCCAAAAATTCTGCCAACATATTTGGTATCTCTGGAAACTTTAATATTGCCACTAGAATTTAAAATAAAGTTCTGAAAGTTTGAACAAAGTTTGACTGCACAGCATGAGTTTGCTCTGACTGGCCTATTGGTGGTCCATCAGACATTCAATGCTAGCTTTTGAGAGGCAGTGCTGCAGACATATTTTGGCCAGCACCAGAACAGTATTGAGGATTGATACTTTGCCCTAGTAACAAGTTATGTTTTGTTTCTTCATTGTGTGTGGTTGTGTGCACATGCCGCTCTGTGTGAGCAAGATAGTCAGAGATGTTAAGCAAGCCACTGGCATGTGGCTCTTGCACAACAAACCCAAGCAGTCCACCATGTCTCACTCAACCCAACTGCCAGCCTCTCACCCCCAGCCCCCCTCCCGCACTGCAGCTGCAGCATATGTGTGTGTGTGCGTGTGTGTGTGTGTGTATGAGTGTGACCACCCATGATCTGTGCTGGCCAAGGATTAGGGGGCTCAGGCTAACCCAAACCCTTTTCTCCACCACTTAACGCAAATGGCTAAATTGGTACAGATGGCTTATGGTCAGGTAAGCTGGCGGCTCCAGCGCTAGACGTATAAGGTAATTGTGTATGTGTGTGTGTATGCATGTGTGTTAGTACATGCGTACGCATGTCCAGGTCCTTTGGAGATGTTATCTGGAGCACATTTCAGTTTTTTGACTGGCATGAATGTGCTCTTTCTGCCCTGCACTTATAAAGGAATTTATTCTCCATGCTCTGTCGACCCCTGAGTGCACGTGTGCAGGGAAACGTGGGAAACAATTTCATTTTGCCCTTCTTCTTGAGGAAAAGTCTAACTCCCCCCCACCCACCCCCCACCTCATACTTTCTCCCCCGCATCACCCTTCCCACATTTTAATAGTTTCCATATGTCACACTTGGAGTGTGTCAACAGGAAGTGATGCGATGACTTGGTGTAATGATGCGTTGAAACATTTCCAGCTAAAGAGGTATATTATAATCCAGATGTTTAATTTAACAGCCATTTGAAGAGAAAACAACTCATCATGAAATTTGGTGACAGTTGAAAAATGTCTTAGCATGTATGGACATCTTGTAAAAAGTCCAAAGGAAATCTAGTACATTCACGGGTGCACATTCAGTCTTTAGTTGTGTTAGGGGGGTTCATGATTTTACAATACACACTTTGCATCACTCACAAACATACACTGTCAGATTGCCAGCTGAGGTCTCGTTCTCCTTGAGAACCTTGAGTCATGAGATATGTTCTGTATGGGGTTAAAGAGAGTGAGAGAAGTGGATATGCGCACACACAGACATACACATTTGCCTTTGTTTACAAGAGTAAGCCAAAACAACAGACTTCTGGTTTAAGGCAGTGCCTGGTGCATTTAGTGCTGGGCCCCTGGAGCATAAAATGTGAACTGTTGACTGGCCCTTGGAATCTATTACTGGACAAGACAATAACTTCTAACTTGTCTGTCCATAAGAATCTTCCTCCCAAAAGGCAAAGTAACTAGTCATCACTAAACTTCACTTTTTACGTTGTGTTCTGACTAAATCCAACAAAAAAAGCAGCAATCCCATTCATTTGAAGGGGGGCAGTGCATCTATTCTGCGGGGGAGGAGATCACATAGGGCTCAGTAAAAAAACGCAGTGCTTGTCCAGCAAAAAAGTTGAATTAGGCTCAGCTTTTGCTGAAACACAAGATGATGTTATCAGAGAAGGTGCTACTTTGACCAATCACATAGGTGGACCGAAGACGCCCACAGGAAGACGAACTTTGTATATCATGTAGCATTGTTGGATTTGGTCTAAACGCGGCCTTAGAGTCATTCACACAGGTAACTTATCTTGCTACTCTGTGGGTAAATGGAAACGGTCTGTCTTTAGAAACAAAATCTAAACTATTTCATAAATAATGCTGCATGGTCTTAATTGTGTACCCTAAAACATTTCTTGACTCTGTGGTTTAATCTTTGGGTCATTTAAAATGCTACACCTGGAATAAATTCAGAAAAATCCACTTAATGATTCCAATGTGAGAACCCTGCTTTACATTGCTTAAAAGAACATGAGGTTATTAATTAGGGCTGAACATTATTGTTTCAACCCTGACACTGCAATGTTCACACCGCAACAGCAATATAATAGGTTACTGTAAACGAGGCCCATCATGGTACACTGCATACAACCTTTTACTACTTTATGGGAAGACAGATCTTGAAGACAAACAATGTAGTTTATATGCTAAGCAACATAATTTGGCCTGATTTTATTAAATGTTGGTTGCCGATTTCACACACCCTGCCTACAGTACATGGTCAGTGACCCATCATAATAAATCACAGCAGACTAGTTAATTTAGCAAAGATGAAGTCACAAACTAACATGTTTGATAGTAGTATGGATTGTTGCATCTATTGCTATTTGATATGTGATAAAGAACAAAAACAGGCAAATATAGACCACTTAAATAAGATTTACACCTATTGCATTTTTACAAGTGGCGAATATACTGATGTCATTCTTCTCTCTATATACATAATTATTTAATCCAGATGAGGAGAAAAGTATCACACACAAACATACCTAGACACACAGTGATTAGCTCATCGATACATTTATTGAAATAATTTTTCAAAATGGCCTCAGAAGAGCTTCGAAAAAGTTGGTATAAAAGATTGGAAACTGCTGATAAAACATGTTGAGCTGTTTTATTCACATCATTCTGATTAAGAGACAAAATGTGTCACCTGTTCCCACTCACTGGGTTGAATTTGTTGCTTATGGAGCAGCGTTAATAGGGATAAGCCTTATGATCCCAACTGCACTAACAATGCTAGCCCGTGGATTAGCCGTTGACATTTTTTGGAGAAAGCAGAGAGTGGGTTAACAACACAGAGGGATTAGCTTGTCCTCTGTAGAAGACTCTGGTGGCCTCATAGCAGCCCTATGGCAGACATACAGCTTACTGACTTAACATTAACACCAGTGGATGAGACATTACTGTGTCATAATTTTGTAACATTTAGTGACGTATGGACACTTTTGACTTTAGAGGGCGATGCATTTCACTAAACTACGTCAGCAGAGCATTGCATTCTGGGTAACCCATTTGTAAACACACTTTGAGCAAAGATACAGTTTCAAAGGTTGCAATAAGATACTTTGCTTTAAGTTAAAACATGTTTAATAATGATGCCCTTTTTATGCTGTAGAGATAAAAACTGTGGACAAAGACGATTAATTGAGCGAGACGCTCAGGTGAGTAATATAACTAGCTGAGGCAAATATGGATTGACACATTCAAAACAAAAATGTGTACACACGCTCAAGTCCAATGTCTCAATTAAACCCTGAACCACAAGCATGATTAAGTGTTAAAGTGATTAAGTGCCTAAATTGCACCAGGTTTTACAGTGCATTCATACGTACATGTTTCAGCATCTATGAATTTGTGTGTGTGTGTGTGTGTGTGTGTGTGTGTGTGTGTGTGTGTGTGTGTGTGTGTGTGTGTGTGTGTGTGTGTGTGTGTGTGTGTGTGTGTGTGTGTGTGTGTGTCTGTCTGAGAGTGGGTACAGTTTGTTTGTTCATTCTGTGATTTATGATGACTCATTATCAGCGGGCTGCAGGGGTGTTTCCAGATGCCTGCATTTTTCAGTCATCCTTAAGATTTACTGTCAACAAGTACCATCATCCTACAACTATTCCCTGTGCTTTTTACTGTCTCCTTTATGTAATACATATTTCGCTTCATTGACTCCGAGCATGCTTTTAACACTAACAACAAGTGCCTGTTAGCAGGAAACACATCAGTGATGCCTTCACATTGGGAGAAAAAGTATGATTCACTATAGCATACAAGACACAATAGCCAAGTACCAAAAACCACATGGGGCCAATAAATCACATTGGTGATTAAGCTGATGTGATTTAATTATCATGCCACAGTTGCTATCCTAAAAACAAACACAGGGAGAGTTGCCATTGTGCGCACGGTTGTAAAAACAGATTTATGTGATATTTGACTTGAGACTGTGGACAATTTCGATAAATGGCATAAAGGCATGCTTTGGCTGTGTGGTCTACTTTGTTTTGGATTTTGTTCTTGGATAAATCTCTGCCAAACACCAAAAAAAAAAAAAAAAAAAATTATGTATTTATCCTTTTTTTTCTCCTGTTCTTGGAGTGCTTTATTCAATCGTTATAGCCTTGAATCGACAGGAAAAACTAGATTTCCTTGTGGGGGTTAAGGAGAGGTTCATTTTCCACATCCTGTTCCAAACACAAGCCTTTTCTTTTTTCTTAACCTCTTTATTTTAAACCACGGCGGGTCTCTGTTTGTCTCCTTGTTACAGCTGTGCTCAGCAGAGGAGTGACCTTGGGGACAATGACACCACACAAAGCAGCTGGACTGGCCATGACCAGAGCCGCTCACTACTGGCACTCATTTCCAGACTGAATAGCGGTGGATTTCATAGTTGCCTGACACATTATGGCCAACTACAGTCTTTAAGTCAAACATGTGGGTGGAATGTAGGCAAACATAATTATTCCTGCTGCACATGGTGTTGACTATTGACCAAGGACAGGCGTGAGAGTAGGAGTGGGAGCAAACATAAAGATAAATAAAAGGCAGTGAAAGTTGTGTCTTTTATCTGAGTGGGACATTGAGAAGGTGTGGTTGGGATAAAGGATGTTTGGGGACCGTGAGGCTGCCATACCGGAAGCAAGAGGAAGGACAGAGCAGAGATCTGCTAGTGACCTTAGCACGCAAACCCCAGCACTTCTATTGTCCGCTGAACTACAGACAGATAAAGAACTATGCACATACATAACCTAGTGACAGGGATAAAGTCTCTTGTCATTCTAAAATAAAAATATCTCTCGTAAATCATCTTCCAAAAAAAAAACATTAAATCCAGACATGGAAGTTACAGGGAATGGAAATCTGGTACAAACCAAAAAAGGAGATGACAGAAGTCGTGTTTGGAGCGCTGTTGCCTTGGAGACAGAATACAGATCCAAACAGAAGGTCAAAGGTTGCCTTGTTATGGAATGTTTACCAAAGACAGAGAGGATGAAGGGCTTGTGCAGGGCAGCACCTTCCCTGTCACCATATGCATGACATGTAAAACACCCCTGTGCTAAATGTAACATACGGCCATGGTCTGTGCCTTGTTCAGTAGCAGAGGTCTTCAGGGGATTCTGAGTATGTCTTGCTGGTGGGAAAGCTCAACACTGAAGGTGACTGATATGTTGTTTCCGACTGTAACATTCAGAGGAAGGTGGTCAGGGGTCAGCAGCCTCCACCCGCCACTGTGGCTTGGCACATCCTCTGCAGCCACAGAGCTCTAAAAATAGAGTCACATAACAAATGGCTCTCTCAGCACGCATACCTTAAATTTGCCACTTAAGATTACACTTATGAAACCAAATTAATGACTGCCAATACTAGTATGACAAAGAAATTATACTAATTCTTCAAAAATGAATAACAAAATCAGTAGATAATATCACTAAAGTTAATACTTCTCAGGATAGAAAATAATGACACTAAAGAAGGATATAATGTGCTGTCGAATCAGCCCATAAACTAAATAAAACCCACCTGTTGCAACACAACAATTCAAGCAAAACAACATTGTAAGACACCTGCTCCACAAGGCAAGTAATAGAAACCTGCCAACAAAAACACTCAAAGCAAAGAATAGCAGTTCCACCATGGGAAAAAAACACCTGCTGTGGCACAACATCCGCTAGATTTTAGCCCCACATTCGATGCAGGAATAACAGCCACCTGCTGAAGGCTAACAATAGCCACCAGTTATGCTAGCAAGGAGTCATGAATCTATTCACTTGAACCCGATGCCTTATCCACAATGGCAAGTAAGTGATATTGTACATGTCAAACAAATGTCCCACTCATCACAAACGTACACAACCACATGCCACCACTTCACATTCATCATGGTTACATAAAAGGCAGAGCAGCAGGAGTGTGTGCATGAGTACAATCGCACCAAAGTGTTACACTGAGTACCAGGACGTGTCAGCGGGACAGCAATAACACGAATACCAGTTATCCATTGCATAATCCAACACACAGTGGAAGGAATGCAAATGTAGATTGATAAACACTTGACGGTTCACACAGGCTCTACAAACCGGACCACAAATCAACACATAAACACACACACACACACACACACACACACACACACACACACACACACACACACACACACAATCTATTTCCCATTAGACGCAATGATGATAGAGGAATTTAAAAAAAGTATGATTTTTCACAGGTGTAAAATGAACAAAGACACACAAACTAGAATGCATTGATCTCAGTGTGTCTCATCTCAGTGAACCCCTCATTGACCTTTTGTATGGTGCTGTTTATCTCGGCACTATGTACAGAAGCAAGATTGTTTAGATTGCTATAAAGATATATGTGGTGTTAACTGTATCAATCTGCAAATCTTCTTACGAGGATTGATGTCAAGATATGTTCAAGGTAACCTATGCAAATGCAAATGTAAGTGAAAATACAGTGTAGCCCAGAGCCATAGTTTATTATCTTGCATTTTTCTTGTTTTCATTTGAATTTGCAAGGATTGTGGACTGTGTTGACTGTTTGAAAATGTCTATTCACTGTATACAAGGTAAAAAGAAAAAGAAAAAAAAGAAAAGGAAAAACCTTACAATTTCATATAATCCAAAACCCCTAAAATAAATTATTTGATTCTGTTGTCTGTAATGTTTAGCCTTTGTTGACACTGTGTCAGAGAGGTGTTGACAGTGTTACTATCAAGACCATAGTTTGTGGTGGTATATGTATTTAATTGAAAGCAGCTCTGATAATTCAAACCCACCATGTATAATTCATATAGAAGTTGTAACAGGTACAGCATAATGGCTAAATGTAGGAGAAAGAGTACAGTTAATTCCCATTATAACTTGCACAGATTGCACTTACATCAAAGAGTAACAAAGATTAGACTTTTGCCATTAGGAGGATTTCATGTTAAAATGCTAAATGACACTAAATACTACCTTTCCCTGTTATTTAGAACTAAGTCGTATTTGTATACAGTATCTAATGCTAGTAATGTTAATTATACCGTACTTGAATAATCTATGATGTGTGTCGAATTTTAATACCAGCTGATTATCTTGTAAAACACAAGTCATGTCTGGCTGAATTCAAGCTAAACCTCAACCCTGCTTCTCCTTCACATCTGCCTTGTGTTTACATTATTTAAAGGATTTGTATTGTCTAGCTAAAAAGATTAAGTGGGCGTCACAACACTTTAAGTCTGAAAGGACACAACAGCTCCCTACAACTATTAACTGTTGAGAATCCCCTTCATGAAGTCATCATCTCTTCAGCCTCAATCAATCACCCCACAGGGCCTCCACTGAAGAAGAAAAAACTCCTATTACTGTAGGTGCAATGAAAGCACTGTTTACCCAAGCTTAGTGAGTTACCTTGGGTTACTTTAGGAGTGGAGGTTGTGGAAACAGTTGCCAACAGAAAAAATACATCACACATCACAGAGTATGTTGCGCTGTGACTCTTAAATAAACCTACACACAAGAAGCGATATCACCTTCCTTTGAAAAGTTGTGACGTGCAAGAAAAAGCAATGTGAACAACGAATTGCAACAGATTACGCAAGAATGTGAGATGTCCTTTTCGTCAAGGAATTCTGACGTTTCCAAAGGTTTCAATGTTTTGTTCTAGAGGGCTGTTTTCAACAGAAACATCCTGTTCATTTGGATTCTACTATTGTGTATCACTACATCACAAGATGAAGGTCCAAACATCCTTTTTTTAAAAACATTTCCATTCAAACAAATTGTAACTTGTAAAAGCTTAAGTGCTCAGTCTTCTGACTACTGGCCTTGTTCACATTGCACTCAATCTGAAGGCTACAGCAATACAAGGCTGACAAAGTCATTAAGTGAGCAAGCAAGGGGTTTGAAGAGGCACGTCTCACTTGAAGCGTGTCCCCCCCTTACCCCCCCTGTTCTGGCTTTTCACCTCCCAGACCCCCCTTCTGACCCCTTTGTTGGGGCGAATGGGTCTAGAGCTCTGGAACCAGCTAATTATAGAGTTCTAATGTCTGCTTGGCTAAGCCCTAAGTGCTGGGGGACATTCCTACAATTGGGAGATTCACTAAGAGTATGTGTGTGCCCCCTCTGTTTTCTGTTTTTATTTAAAGTTCTGTACAACTATGTCCCAAGAGAAAAAAATCTCTTATGCAAGACACATAAAAAGCTTTTAAACAGTAGCAATAGGCACAGCAGAAAACAATGCAACCATGAACAGACAAGAGAAGCCAGAATCCCCTATAACATGCCACAATGTACAATCAATGTCAATGTTTCTTATGGTCTCAAAAACATAGAAATTGATTTGGAAATCCAGTTTCAACACAGTTCCTAATGATGTAATTTCTTTGGTGTGTCTTGAATGGTTTGGAAATCTGTAAGTATTATAAGAATAATACTTTAAGATGTAGACATATACATATGACTGTTTCAGTTTACATAAAGTTCAACATTGAAAAGTGAAGGAAATAAAGCCCAAAAGAACATTAAGATTCATAGTGAGAAATGATAGTGATAGGCCATGTCGGTGTCTAAAAAGTGTCTTAATTTCTTTCGTTATTTTGGCATGAAATGTTTCTGTAAACTGTCACCCAAGATTCCACCAATGCAATCCTTACCTACTGTATGTCAACATCTTAACTCATGCCTTGCTCTTGAGTTCCTGACTTACCCCACTCTTGGGTTTTGCTCCAAGGCTTGGTGTAGGTCCTGAGGTGGAGGAGGCAGGAACATGTGGATGTTGAGGGTTTTGTGATGCTGCTGGGACAGATCCTAAATCAAACTCCTGCACAAGTAAAAGACAAATGTGACAATGTAGACTTTCATTGTTGTGCCAAGAGCAGATGAAGCAGATCTGCAAATGAACGATGTCTATAAACACTGCTATGCTTCATAATGGCCACCAGAGGACAGACAAGGTTACAGTATGAATGAATGAAGTCTCTGGATCTACTGTGTGCAACATATTTATTTAAATCTGAAACTATGTGAAATGCAGTAGAGACTGAATCCAAATCCAAATGTAGGTGAGTACCAGGAGTTGGCGTCGATGGAGGGTGGGGATGCTGTCCATAGAAGACGTGACACTGAGGGCATTCTCTATTTCCTGGTCCAACTGGTCCAACTTCATCAGCAGCAGAACCATTGAGTCCAGACGAGCATGCTCACGCTGAACAAAGAGATAAGTCAGTGAAGGAAAATATAGTAATTGCATAAAGTAGTAAGCCAAGCTATTACCATGTTATTTATGGTCATACAAGTTAATAGTAAGATCAGTGTAACAGGGCAGTGTTGCTTACTGAACCAGGTGGGTAGTGTATTATCAATTTTCATTATATTAATCTGTTGATTATTTTCTAAATGAATTGATTAGTCTATGAATCGAAAATTGTGAAGGATCAAGTAGGTGTATTCTTTGTTTGACAAATAGTTCAAAACGTAAAGATATGCAGTTCAGTGTCATACATGTCACAGAAAAGCAGCCAATCTTCACATTTGAGAGGCTGTGAATTTGCTTATGTGATGACTAATTAGTTTCAGATTACAAAAGAAGTTGCTGATTAAAATTTATATTGATCAAATAATCAGTCCATTGGCTCTTCTCATCTAATATTTCTTGGTTTCACTTTCATCTCATCAAGGCAACCCAAGTGATCTTGATCCATAATACAATATGTCTTCACAAAAATACCAATAAAAAATATTCTTTGCAACTGTCATTTATATCAAATATACATGTCGACATATTTGTGACATCTATAAACAATTAATGCCAAACTGATTCAATGTCCAACTAAACTTTGACTTACGTGCCAAAAGGTTTGAGGAACTCGGCTCTATTCTGTAAATGATGTTCATCCTTCTTTTCCTGCTCCTTACTTCTCTTTCCTCTTCCTGTCCAACTGCTGGTGATAACTCTTAAATTGACACGTTCACGTTCTGCTTTTCAGTATCCTTCTCCTTTCTGCTCTTCCTCTGTGCTGTTGTATCATTTTTGGATCATTTTAAGATTTGTGCTCTATAAGTAGATCTTTACTTACATACTTACTTATTTACTTATTTAAAATATTTGTCCCTTAGTCCTCTAATCTGTGCTGTCTTATGATCCATTCTAACACTGTGATAACAAGTCTCACACTGACCTCAGGTGGTGTGTCTCCAGTAAGACAAGCTAGATGACATACAATCTATTCTGCCCTCACACTGCCTACCACTCTGTCATTCTCTGCTACCCCGCCACCCTGTTTTGTTTGATATAAGCCCTTGTTAGAAGTTCAAAAACTTGTAAAATCACTCCCTGTAATCGTTGTCATATTATATACTTTAATTTCCTTATGTCTCCTGACTCTGGGCTTGAGCTTCTTTCCCCAGAAGAACCCCTAGAAATTACATCACACGGCTTGCTCATTAGTCCCAAACAAACCTTGTTACAATATCCTGCTAACAGACCCTGTTAAACCCTTTATGAGGGTGAGCTCACGGGACACAGAGACACTGTAAGTGTAAGTTTGTGCAAAGGTATAGAGGCATGTTAACATGTGAATGTGAGCCTGGTTTTCAAGTGCTGCATCTGTTTTTTGGTGTGATACAATACAAATATATTTCACCATGTTATGCAGGATGAATTAAGTACTAAATTGATAGAAATAAACACATCCTGTGAAGGGGCTGATGTGGCTAGATCTTGTTTGAGTTAAGTTTACAATGGGTGTGTGCGGATGACAACATTCATATGAGCTGTGTTGTGACTAATGCTAATGTGTAAGGGGTTGACAGAGTTATGGATCCTAGATAGGATTTGCATCACGATAAACAGGCTGTGGCTCCAGCCCTGTGCCTGGCTTCCAAATCTGTCCCTAATAACGTCTTACGTCTTATGACTTGCGCTTACATTTATTTTCCAGTTAGTGCCCAATTATCCTGTCAAAAGCAGTTCCTATTGGTTTTGCTGAGTGAGCAAATAAACATTAAGGGCCATGTGTGTCATGGAAACGTGTCTCAGAATGATGCCTCCATTGGCATTCCTAGCTAGTGGTAGCGCACATCCCTACGTTGCATCTCCTTGGCAAAGTATCACAATGAATCATTGTATCGTGGTAAAACAATGACATCTTTACAAGGACTCACTGAATGAACAAAAGCATCTGGCTCGAGATGGCAATAACAACCACATAACGGCAGAGTAAAAAACAAGTGTATTGCAATGTCAGGAGACTCAGAGAGGCAATGTTTTTTAGGGGCATTCTGGTGGTTTGGGTGCTCTCAGAAGGTTTCTTTTCTCTCTTTCCCATCTTTTGAGGTTTCTGTTACATTCCTCTCCACTTCCTGTTTTTTGAGATGGGAGACAGTTCCCACACTGTTTGAACTCTTAGACCCCCCTTCCCCTTTCCTTGCTGTCTTTTTCAAACCCCCTTGTACACCCAGTGGCCTTCATCCCATTTCTCAGACCTGTCCGTTGAACTGAGGGTTTCTTTCTATGCTTAGCTACACATAGTGTGCAAACAACTATACATCATACTACTGCATATACCTGCTGTTTCATGCAAGAAATCCATCAATTAGAAATGATGAGCATTTCATTACTAAATGGTCACAGAAAGGCAGAAAGAGAGCGAGCAGTGAGACAGTTATGTTGCCAAGTCGTCTGCAGTCAGATAAACGACAATTGAGCCAGTTTGGCCCCGAGGTCAGGATAAGGCTTTGTTGCTAAAACAAATAAACACAGTAACAAAGCCCAATATCAGGTTAATCTCAAGCCATTATGCAAACCAGATGGGTTTGTTTTATAAACTGCATTGGCAACAACAGCATGGTCCACAGGGAACATATTCATGTTTTATACTACATCTTGTCAGAGATAATTCCAGGTTGCTGTTGCCGTTATCCACTAAGAGATAGTTACATCAGTTTTGTAATTTTCTTGATATTCAATAGCTTTTTCTCCTTTTTCTATAAACTAAATAGTGCAAAAACCCTCAAAGAGGAGGCAAGGCATTACCATATGGTGGATGGATTGCCTTGGCGCCCTCCACTTCTATGGCTGAACTCCTCTTTTCGAGTTCCAGGAGCCAGTTTTTTTCAGCATTTAATCCAAAGGTTTAAAGTCATCCAAAGATTGAAACTGGAGCCAGTGGTAATAAACGTGGCACTGGTTTTCCATATCCCGACACTGGACTGTGAGCTCTCGTTTTTGGCAGCTGATGTAGTGACGTCAACCTTGCTCATGACTAACAGGACCTCCAAAGTTTCTAGGCAAATAAGGAATTCATGATAGAATGGAATAATAATAATATGTGAGATCTGGGATTGCACAGCTACAGATACAACCAGAGTATCAAGCACACACTATGACTGATCACATGTTACTTACCAAGCATCATAGATGATTCTAAGCTTTCAATTTAAGGTTGTTTTACAGTATTTTACAAAGGAGGTTGCAGTAGTCTATAACTACATGACAAGTACAATTGAGCATGACAATACCACACATCATCACCAACTCAGCATATATTATATAAACTATCAGCCTCAAAACAGCCTGCAGCTGACAGACAAACACGCCACACTTCAGGGTAGCACATTGTGTGTGATATGTTACCACGGGAATGCATCAACCTCAGAAAATAACTGATTATCCTGTTTACTTTATTAGAACTTATCAGATTATCAGAATTTAGATATGTACAGCCAGGCATTTCATATAGTTTTTAATGAAGGAGTATACTTTTCCGTCTGACATGGCCCTTCTGTAAAACTGCCAATGTGCGGCACATTTGAGTAAACACAGAGACACAACATTAAACTTTGGATTTTCATACTCAACTAACTTTCATACTTGCTGTTTACAAGCAGATGACTGCCTTCAACTATAACATGTCAAAAGAATTTAACTCTCAACAATATGGTACTTGTCTAAACAACATGCCTGCTTAATGCGTCCTGCGTTGTAAATAATGGATTTCTTGTTGTCATTCCAACAGGGCCAACACAGCAACTACTAATAGTGAATAAATACTGTGTCAGTTCTCTAGTCTTCGCTTTGTTCCGGTGAGGCTAAATTCATGAACTGCTATTATGTTTTTGGCACTTTACTGTACCTAACAAGCACGTTGGCTAGTGCTGTGTATATAGCACAACATAGAAGATTGCTGGAGAAAGCAGTTCAAACCTTTCACCCCAGAGATTAGTTGAGCTTTCAAACTGCTCTACATTCATAGTCTTCATGCCCTTATAGGACCTTGTTTTGCAATGAGCGGTTGAGAAAGAGTAAAACATTTCACAGATCCCCCCACTTGCAGATCTGTAAGCATGTGAGAGTGAAGTCATTGTTTTCCAAGACGCTTGCCAGAGTGTGGGACAAAAATTATTTGTAGGCCGTATATGCCCAGTATGTGTCAGTTTATTTTTAAAAAGGACTTCATTTAGAGTGCTTAAGTGCCAGTACCACAATAAATCTACAGAAACAAAGACAAAATTAATAATAATTATATCATACTGAATCACTTCTACAACTATATAATATTAGGCCTTACCTTTCTCATACGCACTTGCACCACGTCGTCCTCTTTCTTATCTCCAGGCTCACTCTTCCCATCTAAAACAGGACTGGCGGAGTGTGTGTCACTGTAAATAACTGTCTGTGTGGGCTCATCTGTCTCCTCCATTCTGGAGACTGTGGCTCCTGGCCTGTGGTGTTCACTCTGACCATCTGCCACCTCAGAGGCAGGTGACTCACTGAAGTAACGACCAGAGGCTTGGTTGCTATGGAGTCCCTCTGGTGAGAGCTCGTCATTGACCTCTGCAGAACATGGCAGCAGGTTTTCGGCATGCTGTTCAGTGGCTGTGTGTTTATCATCCATATGGGAATGAACAGCTGGATTTTGGGTGACTGCTGAGGCAATGTTCTTTTGAGGAGCCAGTGCAGGGGTGTCATCGGCCTCAGCGTGGTTAACCTCTGGGATAGTGTCCAGTTTTAAGCAGCTATTTTCCAACTGATGAGATACAGTTTGGTCTTCATAAACAGCTAAGTCCTTGGACACTGAGATTTCATCAATGATTTCAGTTGGTTGACTTACAGAAGTTATTGTTTCCAAACACGGGTCTGCACACTGAATAGTGTTTGTCTGTGTGGAGTCTCCTTCAATATCTAGTTGTTCAGACACCTTGCTGCAACCTTTTACACAAATATCAGATGATACAGTTGGCCCATACCTGACTTCTGCTGGTTTCTCGCTGAGTTCTGCTTGTGTACTTTCCTCTCCCTGAGGCCCGTTCGTTGCTGTCATTTCAACATCATGCTGTTCCAACAATGTCTGGTAGGATATTTCACAACCATAATCCTGATCCAATACTCCAGCGCAGTCATGGTGATCCTGCTCTCCCCCTTGAATGTCTCTTGAGGGATGTTTAAGTCCTGTATTTTCATTTAGACTTTCTAGGTCATTTAATCCATCCAGCTTGTCAGCAGAATCCGAGCTCCAGCTTTCAGTTATTCCGCTGTCACAGTCTCCGTCTACCACTACAGTCACAACTGGTTCCTCAGTTTTGTTGGCCTGTGACATCACCTCACCACCCTCCATCATATTAACTGAACTGTTTAGCACGACAGGTACGGTTACACTTGCACCAGCATGACCAGAGGTGAAAATCTTCTCTTCCTCAACATCTGGGAGGTCAGTTTGAGGTTCAAGTTCTGCAGCAGAGGACTGCTTTTGTGCAGCCTCAGAGATTTCAGGAGGTCTGCTGTAACCCTCTGTCTGGCTCTCCTTTGTTTCCTGACGATTTGGAAGTTTGCCAGGCTGTTCTACAGCAGATTCAGACAGTGGAGGCCCATTGTTTGAAAAGATAGAGATGCATTGTTGCTCTTCATCAGAGATATGTGGATTTTTAAAGACATTATCGTCATCGCAGATGTCGTGATTCTGGCTACTCTCTGTGCCAACCTCACCTTCACCACTGATAGTTTTCTCTCTATGACTGCTGCTATCAGTTGCACAAAAAATATTTGCACTAGACATCCCACTGTCTGAGTTACAGTGAAACTCTTCAGAATTCCCACTGCTTGCGGTTTGGGGATGCTCTGATTCAGAGCTACTTGGGGGAATGTCAACATCCACAAACTCATGAGAGTCATGATCTGTCTCTTCCTGCAAATCATGTGGAAATTTTTCATTGCTTTCCATTAGCTTCAACTGTTCTGTCTGAGCATCATCCTGCACAACCAAATTGTTCACATCCTGTGTCTGGGCTGGGTCATCTGTAGACAGTTGGTGGCAGCCCTCTGGCATGGAAGCACACCTTGTCCGTCTACCTTGTTTGGAAGCCCCTGAACCCAACCAATGTCCCTCGCTGTCAACCCCATGACAGCAAACCAGATCAAGATCATCATAGCTGTACTGTAATCCTGATGGGTGAGTCACGTGCTCCTCCCAACTTCTTTTTCGTATGGCTACTGGCATGGTGGACAGCCAGTGCTATTCCATAGGACTGCGTTTGAGTCCTGACGAATACGGAGAACCAGATCTGCAATTAAGAAGAGGAATGGGAATGAGAAACAGCCAGTGATCACAAGTCATGAGTTTTCAAAAACTGAATGCTGAGGAGAATATGTTAAATAATGTTTTCCTTTTAAAGTAAACAGCTATGGAGCTATGAGTGGAAGTTCAAGAGGGGGACAATCATATTACATTCACAACTCCCTAGAAAGTATCAACTCTGGGTCAGTATAAGATGACAGAATTAGCATTTATACTAATCTTAAATGGGAAACTAATAACTTTTCAAGCAGGGATTTTTCATATATATTATTACATGCTTACTACACTGGAGGACCTTGGTCTAGAGCAGTTTTTAAAACAAGTGTTAAGCAAAGCTGTCAGCATTCCAAAATATTAAGATAATCAGCTAAATAAATGTAGATATCCCTTGTTTACTTTTTAAACAGCTTTACAAACTGAACTGTGACTAAACCAGCTCGCCAAATTTACACCACAAACCCTCAATACACACCGAACTAACTGTCAAACTGCTCTGAAACATTCAGGGGGGTTGTTAACTGTCATCCTCTAACTGCCCATGTACCAACAAAAATGAGAGTTATTTAAAGGAAGCAAAAATTTAATTTGACCGTCAATGACAGTCAGTGCTGTAGAACAGCTGGTTCTCCGCAGGCCAACATTATCATAATACTTACTGCCAGTCCTATCACATAAATCAAACCAAGTTGTGGTGAATTATCCAGCTCTATACTGTGCTCAGTTTTTTCCCCCTGTTGATCTGGGCCAGAATGTACAGAAGTAAAAGGAACACAAGGTTTCAGTGAGCAAGATGTACTCAATTCAAACAGAACATCTGCTATATTAAATAAGACAGAATATAATAGCATAATAGGAATTAAGAGACAGTTGACAAGAAGTCTTGAATGTGCCTACTGTATTTGTATGTGACATGCAACTCTAGATTTTTGTTTTTCTATAATATAATTTCCAATTATCCATACAATTTCTCTTCTATCATTTTATGTATGTGACAGGAGTCAATTGTTAAGAAACATTTCAAAGATATTATAAAATCATCAATATTTGGCACATTATGTCACAGAGCTGCTTCTTAACACATCAAACCATTTCTTAGGCAATAAAAGCAAGTTAAAAGTTTTAGACAGTTGTTCTTTCTCCACTTTCGCACCTTTTTTTCCTCAGAAGGAGTACTGGATGGTACAAACTGCCATTGCACTCTTTATGAACCTGCATCCAGTTATTAGTTCAACAAAGAAAGTAACAAAAAGTGTCATAAAGCAGTTGCTCTTTTAAATTTGCCATTGAGCCGACGGCAGAATCGTCACCTTAATATATTTGCAATATTTCATGCTAGAGTAACAATACTTTCTTCTTGTAAATCCTCCTGTGATGACACAGTCATAATCCAGAAGTTATATGTTCAGCAATGAAACACCTGGTGATAATCCAACAAATAGATTGCAGATCCAGGATTTGATCCGAGTACAGTTATCCAGAGATATTTCGCAAATCGCATTTTCATTCATCCACTGAGTGCAATCTGTCCACGTTTGGGAAATACGAATCCATATCTATCCAAGCGACTTGACACATGGTAAGCAGTCTTTACTCTGGGTTTCTGTAAGCCATTTCCTGGACTCCAGTCAGTATCTTCGCTGTAAAACAGTTAAAAAGGCAGAGAAGACCCCAAAGCGGGCAGAAAGCCGGGGAGCAGTGAAAAGTCCAAAGACAACTTCCATCTTGATCACATTAGGGTTTTTTGCTGACGCTGAATGCCGAGAGTCGGGGTGGTGTAAGAGGGGCTGGGTTTTCTTTCCCCTACTCCACCCCTACTCTCCTCCGTTCTATCCCTCTCTCATCAGGTCCCCTCCCCACTGGTTTTGACAGGGAGTCTGAGTCACGTCCTAGGAGCCCCATCCCCCGTCTCACAACTCACACAGCACACTATATGCATTTATTCACTCCACCCTCCACTAATGTGCTTTCTTTCCTTACTATTTTAGAAACTTCCTCTCAGGTCCCCTTTTCTCTCAAAACCGTTCTCTTTCCTCTTCTCAGTGGATTTTTTCTTCATTCTTCCTTAGCTTGCTGTTTCACTAAGCTAGGAAAGGCTCCCACCAGTTGGTTTAGATTAGTAACAGACAGGCTGCCTTGTAAGACCTCTGGCTGTGGGCCAAGAGAGATTGCTCTAATGTTTTGGCAGATATATCTGAGGCATGCTTTTTTTTTTTTTTTAATTTGTCATCTTCTAACCCTACAAGCATTCTTAACTAAACACACGGGCACTGACAAAAAAAATGCAAAGCGAGATATAATTCCAGACACTTAATAAAGCATTTCTCAAATATTCTGTGAGAATATCTGGGTAATATAAATATAACCACTTTTTAAAAAGTTGTATTACGATGGGGATAATATTAAAAGTGCCGTCAACCTATTATCTTTGTTTTAACGGAGACCAACGGGTAGAAAAAGGGAACCAAATGCCAGTAATTCATTTCCTAATATAGTCATTTGTCAGAGGCACTTAACAGAAAGAAAAGGCAATGCCTGGGATATTTACACTTGATGTCACTGAGACCATTCAAGACAAATGTTAATCAGCTAATTTGTCTTTAAACTTTTTGAGACTGGGATTTGAAAACAAGCGGAATATTTTACACTGACTTCCATTTGCAAAGCGTGCCAGTCAAAAACCTGCAGGGCCTCAACCCCTGATTTACATTGGCACGAAAATTTTTCTTAAAACTTAATAACACTCTAGCAATAACACCTCTTTCAATACTCTTTTGTGACACCCAGTACTCCATGAAGTTATGTCACCAAATTCTCACAATCTCAAGCCTTGACCACATTTTTCAAGACTTTATTCCAGATGTGCCAACTGTTCGAAAAAAGCAATACGTCAAACCAAAAGGGACAATCTGAAAACAAGGGAGAAATGGAATGAAGCCCCCTCCAACTAGTCCTGCAACCCTGGCCTCTAACCTCTGGGTCATCCAGATGTGAGGTGAGGGTCTGGATGAACCTTCTCTTTGGGGCCTTACTGGGAAACTGTGCACTGCCGTCAATGTTGGCTCTCCAGGGACACAGATGGTCGTACACAAGGGGAAGGATTCAAGTTCAACAAGACTGCTCTGTAGCATGTCACATGATGCGCTCTGTGGTTCACGCCAAAGTGCAGTGTAACGAAATACAGATCTGGTTGGTCACAGTAGCTTCCATATGGATATGGCTGGTGATTGAAGTGCAGAGGCCGACACAGAGCATGACTCAGGCTATCCACTCATTACCTCCTGTGGACATCCAACATGAGCCTATAATTTAAAAGGCTAAGGCCTCCCCCTTGCCAATCAGACCGTCTTCCACAGCCACAGGGTAACCGGTCTGCGTCATAATCTGATCCATCAGTGACACTGTGCAAACACATGTTCAATCAACAACATGTGTGAGCTTAGATCCCATCAGTAACTGTAAGTGTGGTTGTGAGCTGCAAAAGTAGCCAAGCATTAAAGCATTAAAAAACAAAAAGCAGACTAAAAAATCTCTCAGAATAACTTGGCACTTGCACTAAGACTCCACAAAACCGTCTTAGACGATATGAACATTGAAATGTATTCAGGTTTTTAGGGTCGTTTGTGGAGTACAGTATTTACTGTACTCCACTAGAATCTGTGTAAATATGAGAGTAATTTCAGAGTATGTGAGTATTTATTTGCGTTCTAAGAGTTAACGTTACAGGCCAGACCCTAAGTCCCACATCACAGAGGATGAGGATGACTATTCTCACTCACAGGCATGCAGCATCATTGGTCATGTCACATGTCTAAAGCAGTCACATATGCATGGTTAAGAAAGACCTATTCATGATTCACCCTATAATCCCCCACTGTTCAACCCCTCGTCCTCTTAAGTGGAGCAGCGAGGGCCCAAAGGAAACAGCCTCACATTCCTCACTGATATAGTTTATTATTGGAAAAATAAGCCAGTCTAAATCACGGGCATTGAAGAACACAGAGTGTTTGCCCATGTAGGAAAAAGTAGGGGATGCTTGTAGGAAAAAAAAAAAAAAAAAAAAAAAAAACCTGTCCCTCCCACAACTGAGTCATTTTGAGTCCTTGCATATACAAAGAATGCTTTGAGAGGATTTTGTTGCGCCCTTTTTAAGGCTTCTTCAAATAACCATTTACTAGTAGTTATATGAAGTTGTAAAATCTCATTCATTCATTTACACTAAAAAGAAAACACAACAAAATGCCAGAATCTGATCTGAAGACCTAAAAATAACATCAACAAACCACACCAAGATCCTTGCAATCCTTACCTCTCACTTGCTATGCCCTGTGGTTAACAACTCCTTCTTTAAAGCCTACAGTCATGCCGGTTTAAATAACTGTGTTTAAGGCCAGAGTGGCAACTTGCGCATTCATGATATTCTTGAATGAAACACTGTAGATGATGCAGCCTAAGAGCATTTAGAAATCCAGTTAAGGGCGGCCTTGCTGTCCTAATTGAAAAATTGTATTTAATCAACCTCTGATTTCGACTCGCTTTATGCTTGTGTGGGTCTATATACAAGAAGTCGTCATGGGAGAAACCAAGGGGGCCTTGGCAAGTGATCATGGGTTATAGTGTGACTGTTACCGTGGGAACAGGAAGTACAAGTTATTGAGGATACAGATCATAACAATCTCCAGGCTAAAATAATCTATCTAATCTTCTTGTGAGAGGGTCTGTGTGTGTATGTGTGTTTGTGTGTGTGTGCATGATATAAGAGAGGACATTATATGGGTGTGTGTGTATGTGTGTGCATGTTGTGGAAAACTATAATGTCTTGTTTGGTTTATCAAATCAAATGATACAGTCTTGTCATCTGGGCCTTATATTTTTATGACGACATTGGAAAATACTGTCACATGCGGAGAAACTACCCACAGTGTTCCCTGTGTAGCATCTGGTCTGATCTCATCTGTTTTTTAGTACTCTTGTGTGGCTGGAAGGCCTGGATGACCAACAGTGTCGCCATGAAGTCATTTGAAAGTCATTTGTCCTACTGGAAAACAAATATTATTTACAGTCATTGTAATTGCGTTGTGATTCGGCCAATCCTGTCAGGGATCATGACTATATACCCCATATCAGCATATAGTTTCATTATAAAATGAATAATACTGGCTGGTAATTAAAAACTCCTATTAGATTACAATAATATAGACAGTATTGATAATGCAATAGAAATTCAATACAATATGATTTAAAATGATATCATTACATATTAAAAACAACATCAACATTCCTATTAAAATGCTATGTTTGTAAATGTATGTAAAGTTATGTAATTAGATGGATGCAGAAATATTGCATGTCCAATATTGCCATATAGCAGTACTGCACAGTTGTTTACAGCATTGTCTGCAATGGTCTTTGACCAGAACCACTACATTGGCAGAAACAGATGGCTGACAAAGTTGTGTAATCCTACAGTGTATATCATCACATCTCCAACCCTAACATTCCTGTAAACAGCCTATCTCAAACAAGACATTGAAGATAGAATAAAATTGAGATTCTTATTTCCCTAAAACCTGTCACAATAGTGACCTTATCGTGCACAAGAAGGCTTGAACTTGAACCAAGAAAACCATGAAACAGTGAAAGAAATCCTACCTCTCTGCCTCTCTGCCCAAAATCAAACAGCCTTTCTCTCATTAACTGATATCCTATTGGTTTACAGTTTATACTGTAACATCCAAACATCCTGTTTCAGCAGGAATTAAATGCCATTGAGGGAAGGAGATATGTGTTAGTGTCAGGGATCTACTTACACGTAAATTAAGTCCACTTTGTTTTTGCTGAGACAATATACTAGCATCCCAGACAGACATTTCATGTGGATCAGGGCTAAGGAGCAACAACAGCTGTATTCGATTTGTGTACTCAAACACATGCTCCATAACCGTATAACCACAAGCACCTGAGCACATTCTCACACTTCTGTAGACTTTAAATGTGTGCAGGAATTCAAACAGCCATACCTAAAGATACACAGAACCCTCACATGAACATGTAATGTGGTACATATTTCACAGGCATATAACAAACAAGACCAACATCTAACAAGAACATATAACAAAAAAATCTAATATGATTAAATTAACAAGCAAATATTCAACTTTGCTTTTGTTTTGGACCTTTTTAATATCAAAACTCTCATTCAGATTTGTTCTAATTTGGGCCAATTTGAAACTACAGTATTTTTCTTGAACAGTGCCACATTAATAAGACTGCAATAGACAGCTTTTGATTTTACTAGTATTTGATTGCAAATCATCATCAAAGATGCATTGTTTACTTTAACAAAAGACAAGTGATTCACAAAGATGCTATTGAAAGACTGAAAGGTGAAATCTTCCTTCCACCCATTCTTCCATCAAAAAGTTAGAACAACATAGAGGCTCCAATATATTCACCTTTTGGATTTGATCATTACATCCTGTGAGACTTGACATTTTCTAATGGCTTGAATCCTAAAAGTATCTGTGGACTGAGCCACATAATATTTACCCTTTTGCCCTGTTGTTTATGATAAATAATTCTTGAGCTTGGACCAGACCACATGAAGGCCAGGATAGTGACGTACTACATACAGCATCCCCCCACCCAGGATTCTGCTGAACATATGCTGTGCTGGCATTGACTGTTCCAGTAGAGATCCAGGAAAATGTGTTATCCTTAGACACTGTTGCCACAGCAGCATCAAAAGGAAATACTTGAGTCTAATAATCAGGAGAAGAGGGGCCAGGAGCTGTTTCATCATATGATGATGAGAAACCTCAGAACAGTGATGTTTCCTCTCCATGTTTGTTTGCATTTTGGTGCCATCATCCCAACATCTGCACTTGCTCTCTCGCATACATTGACAAAAGATTCCAAAGAGTGGTGTTCATCATATGTTCAGGTCCTAAATTATCTGCATTTCCTTACTGTTATTTTTGCTTTTAATCCATATGGATACAAAAAAGAAATAATCAGGTATGAGGGAAACAATGTGTATATGTCTGGAAAACAGCGTTTTAAAAAAAGGATTGTGTATAAGGTCTACAGCTGAAGAAATGTTGTCTTAGTTTGGGATGCATTTTCAAAACTACTCAATTGTACCTTCAGAGTGAAAAGTGGATTACGAAAGTTAAATATTTACCTTCCCTTCCAGTGTTCACGCAATGCAGTAGAAACATTTATGGTGCAATATGAGCATGAGGAAAATAAAAATGCAAACCTCTTCTTTAGGAAACTGTTCGACATTCCAGCCCACTCAGGGACAGCACATGTCAGGAAAACCCTCACAATGAGTGAGGTGAAGAAATGTCTCAAAAAACAGCAGGTAGGGGGTGATGCCTCCAAGAAATTATGTGACTTGAAACATCTGAATCTGGTTAGGAGTTTCCAATGGCAGCATATTTTAAATGTCTGACCACCTTCAAGCCTGGAACAAAGAACACAAGTTAGGCTATCAGACAAAAAACTGCTGGCCTTAATTAAGAAGGTAGAATAAAGAAGTGAACATGTACAAAGGGGCAGCAGTGGACTGTCTCAGACATCTGAAGATGCAATACAGACACATGATTTACCTGGGCACCCAAATGACTATCTTTTCCCTTAGCTTTGATTTGTAAATCTACCTCTGATAAGCTCCTATCACAGGTGGTTAGGTTGCACAGAGATAAGGGAGGCCGTCCTTCAGCTGGAGGGACTGCAGCAGCCTCTGTGTCATCAGGCATTCCTTCACAAATGTATATGAGCAAGATGAAGCCTTACAGTCCCCTGTCAGCAGGGCTACCTGGGATTGTCTGTAATAAATCAACAAATTAGCATTTGAGAAAAGAAACTGGTTGCAATAACTTAAAACAGACAGCTGGGGGCGACAGACCCTTATGTTTGTGAATGTGGGGAGACGCTATAGATGTGCAGTCATTTGGTATAATAAAACACTTAGTATTAACACACACATAACCTTAACCTTCCGTTTCAAAGTGTAAACCCCCCAACAGGCAATAGTAGTCAATGAATAAAATGAGTTTAGAGGGCAACAATCCTACAAAAAAAGTCTCATAATCTAGGCATAGACGGTGCCTGAAGAATTACTCACCACGTTCACTTCAGGCATTGGCCGCCACAGGTCACAGGTTGGCAGCTCCACGGAATGAAGCTCATTTTCATAAAGATTAGTCGCCTTTAATGGTTTTATTTTCTGGTTACAACTATGAATTAAATTCAACCAAAAACTTTAATGGGAACAGTTACTTGCTTACTCCAGTAAACGGCGCCAAATTCTACACGTCCAAACCTCTGTACTGCTTACAGTGCACCTCGTAACTTTCTAAATCCTCCTCTATCGTAAGTCTCGACTGATGTCCACTTAACTAAAACTGTTTTAAATTGGCAATGCTTCAGTTGCTTCGAAGACATAAAACAGCCAGATGCACGTAATAGGCAAATGAAAGCTTTGCGGGTAGCTTTTTTTAACAGCTGTTATTGTTGCATGTCAACGTATCTCTGTGCTCAAATGATTACATTTCTGACAGCCCCTGAAGGCAGCATTTGAAGTGAAGTTTTCTTCCGCGTTTACCTGGCGCCGTAAAGACAGGGGCGTCTACAAATGAGTGTACTTTTTACTGAATTGGGGAGGAGATAAACAAAGCTTTGAATTGCTACTTCGATAGAGCATAAATGTGTCCTTGTATCGAAAGTAGAGAGTAAGGGAAATGAGCATAAGAATTTAAAGAAAAGTTACAAACCGAAGAAAATTCAGAAAGTTTTTGTTTCGTTTCAGCTGAAGTCCGTGCGGGTCGCGACCACCTCACGATGGGATGTTGTAGCAGTGCAGAGGTAAGTTTAGCTAAAATATGAGGGGAAGTTGTGGCTACTTGAAAGACATAACGCTAAAATTCAAAAAGGAGTTGAGCGTGTAACGTGATGTAACGTCACGTCTACAGTCATCAGCTTGTTTTCAACAAAAACAACACAGCGGGGTTGTCTGCTGGTTTTGGAGCAGCGGGGAGGTTACTGCAACACGCTCACACCAATAACCACAGCAATACCAAAAAGCAACATTTTAGTATAACCGTCTATATATATTATTTATGCCTTGGAAGGGTAAACGTGACTGGAAACCACTGGAGGTCCGGAGCTGCACGGACATCCCATGGCTCATCATATTCACACTGTTTTGTATCGGAATGGTAAGTCTCATGCTAAATGAGAGTGTGCAATGGGTGTAGGAAAACTAATGCAGTAAATCATACCTTCATGAAAGTTATCATGTTTTGTTGTTGTTGTTGTATCGAAACAGTTTTAGAAAAGTGTTTATTCAACTTTATGGTCATTTTGGAGATTGCTGCTGCTGTGTGGCTGTTAAATTGTGTTGCGTTGTATTGGGAGGTGTTTATATTAATTTGTTCCCCCCACTTATATTAATGAGGGTAGGGAAGAGGGTGTTTTGCATAACTTGACATAGCACAGCATAAAACCCACAGACAAAAATAGCTTGGATATATATACACACTGAACAAAAATATAAATGCAACACTTTTGTTTTGGCTCCCATTTTTCATGAGCTGAACTCAACGATCTAAAACATTGTCTATATACACAAAAGACCTATTTCTCTCAAATATTGTTCACAAATCTGTCTAAATCTGTGTTAGTGAGCACTTCTCCTTTGCCGAGATAATCCATCCCACCTCACAGGTGTGGCATGTCAAGATGCTGATTAGACAGCATGAATATTGCACAGGTGTGCCTTAGGCTGGCCACAATAAAAGGCCACTCTGAAATGTGCAGTTTTGCTTTATTGAGGGGGTCTGGGGGGGGGTCAGAAAACCAGTCAGTATCTGGTGTGACAACCATTTGCATAACCCTAACCACCATTTGCCTAACCCTGCTAACCCATCTCCTTCGCATAGAGTTGATCAGGTTGTTGATTGTGGCCAGTTAACAATATCCAGCAACTTCGCACATCCATTGAAGAGGATTGAACAACATTCCACAATCAACAATCAACAACCTGATCAACTCTATGGGAAGGAGATGGGTTAGCAGGGTTAAGCAAATGGTGGTCACATCAGATACTGACTGGTTTTCTGACCCCCCCCAGACCCCCTCAATAAAGCAAAACTGCACATTTCAGAGTGGCCTTTTATTGTGGCCAGCCTAAGGCACACCTGTGCAATATTCATGCTGTCTAATCAGCATCTTGAAATGCCACACCTGTGAGGTGGGATGGATTATCTCGGCAAAGGAGAAGTGCTCTCTAACACAGATTTAGACAGATTTGTGAACAATATTTGAGAGAAATAGGTCTTTTGTGTATATAGACAATGTTTTAGATCTTTGAGTTCAGCTCATGAAAAATGGGAGCAAAAACAAAAGTGTTGCGTTTATTTTTGTGTTCAGTGTGTGTGTGTATATATATATATATTTATTTTGTTAAGGTGAATGAAGGTGCTTTCTGCTTATCCAAAAAGTAAATCAAGATCCACAAATTCACTGTCTTTAATTACTTTTGATATCAGGCCTGGTTCAATTATTGTCACAGCATACAAAACACAACAAGCAATGATAGACAAGAAAACAGTGTGTAATCCCCTATATAATAGTGCACCCACAACATTTGGAACAACACTCAAAGTTCTTGATATAGCTATATTTGGCATAGTGTCAACGGCATATATGTTTTCTATAAGGTCCTTCACACAATTCCATATATTATGGCTTCAAGTCAACAGAGTATCGTTTTCTCTTCGAAGACACTCGGACACCATGTCATCCTAGGCTTTCTTTCTTAACCTCCAAGATATATGGCTGAAATAGATGATAGTTAAAGGTACACTGAATACACAAAGTTGAAACAACACCTCTTTAAACAAAAACAGAACATTCATGAACTTTCATGACAGTTTAGTTTCATTTTAGATAGATGTATCTGATAAACTGGAGATTAAGTGCTTGCTACAAACATTTCCATTTTTGTCGATTGAAAATTAAAAAGCATGTCTTGATTCTAGATTTCATTGAAAATAACCAATTAAAAACTACTGCATAGTGCTGCATGCTTATTAATGTTCAGAATATTTTGTTTTTCACTGCCAATAGTTATCATTACCTACTTTGTGTCTCGTGCAGGCGTGTATTTGTGGCTTCACCATCGCCACAGGAGGTGCCTCCAGGATTATCTCAGGATATGACAGTTACGGCAACATCTGCGGTCAGAACAACAGCAAGATTGAGGGAGTAGAACTCAGTGGACGAGACATGAGAGAGAACAAGTTAGTCTGACACTCGAATCCCTGCTTTCATTTTAAGTATTTTTATTTGACTTTTTTTTTTTTTCTAATTAGATCACCAACAGTGCCAGAACATTATGTGATGGGTTCTGTACATCCATGTAGGCATGTTGAGCCCTCATTTGCCCCCTCTGGTTGAGAGCTGGTGGTACAGAAGAAGCTATTTAGCATTGCATGTGTGCATGCAAGGATTGCATCATGTAATCTTCATCTAATTTGCTACAAACAACCCATTGCTGCATTTGTAAACACTTTAACTAAAGCTCCTGTTCTGTCTTATAAAGTTGATAAGGTTGAGCTGTCCAGCACACTGATTTTAACTACTCACATTTACTTAAGCATTACATATCCCAAATAGCAGTGTGATCATTCACTCTTAGATGAAAGCTGTCCACAGAAAATGAGTCAGACAAATGTTGTAAAATGTTAAGAAAAAAACTCAGTGTGTTTTCCTTTTCGGGCAGTAGCTTTCCATCAGCATGCAGTCTGCAGGCCCAGTTTCACTGAAACAATGGGTCATGCTTTATTGATGGGCTGATTGCCCATGGAGGCTTTGAATAAAAGGCGTTCCTGCTACAAAGACGGATCTGTGTGACAGGGTAGCAAATGTCACCATCTTTCATTTTCTGCCAAGACAGTCCCAACTGGCATAGTAATAACCACATCTACATCTCTCATATTTTGATCAAAGAAAAGTTGTGGAATACTGTTTGTTATATGGGAAAATCTTTGTCGGAGAACTTTATACTTGAGTTAATTAATCTGAAATTCTGATTTTTCTATCTGTTAGATATGTCTTCTTTCTAGACCCATGCAACCTCGACATCATTAACAGGAAGATCAAGTCCATTGCCTTGTGTGTTTCAAAATGCCCTGCTACTGAACTGAAGACACTCTATGATGTAAAGCAGTTTGCTCTGAATAATGGTGAGAAATACTGCACATGTGAAAAAGTTTCAGAGAAAAAATTATCCTTTTGTATGAATTAGGTGTTGCATGTATTGATATTTTCATATATGTGTGACATTGTTAAAGGACAGATTCACAGTTTCTTAAGTCTTTTTTTTTTAACATAAAAGTCAGGTGCTCAAATGAATATTGAATTTTTTTTTTTTTTTTTTTGCCATAATCTTTCCTCCTGTTCATACTGACCATTAGACGATCCCTTCATAATGCATTTACAGTGTAAGTCCACAAGCCTCCTTCTGTATGTATTTATAGTTTATCAGGAGCTAATATGAAGCTTCTGCTGTCCAAATTAGCCAAATACAGTCTTTTTAGTGCCAAAGTCCCTCTTTTTGTTTCTATACTTCCACCACAGTTCAACAGGGAGACACTGTCCTAGGAAACACAAGGAGAGGATTTGATGATTAAAAGACTGTAAATGTGTCAGATATCCTCTTCATATGACTAACTCAGACTGCTGAAGCCTCATACAAGCTTCATATCAACTTAAATACAATCTTTGCCAAAATGACTGTGTGGACACACTGTGCTTTTGGGGCCCCATCACTTGCATTGAAATGCATTTGAAGGGGATCTTTTGATAACAATATGAACAGGAGGAATGATTACAACGAGGAAATCTATTTAAGTGTTCATATGGGCACCTGGCTGTTGACAAGACAAGTAAATTATACATTAAATATGTTGAATATCACTGTAAAATGAACTTGATGTTTGAAGGTTTCAGAATATTTTAATTAAACTCGATGTGTAATTAATTTTTTGTTTTTCTGTCAATAGGATCTGAACTCTGCACCTATGATATTAAACCTGCAAGATACCCAAGCTATTCAAACAAATGTCCCAAACTCCCTGTTCCACCAAGGTAATTAAGCTTTTTATAAACAGGATAGATGGGAAACGGATAACATCTCCCACATGTGACCATATGACCATATTGGGTGCAGGAAATCTATGATTCACTATCATGAATTCAACTTATTTTGGTGTTTAATTCCAAAACAAATATTCACATAAAATACACTGAAACCTGACCTGCTTATACGCATTCCATGACCAAAAAAGACCCAATGAATAACATTAGAAAATAAATAGTTAGTCTGCCACAATCAATAGTCCTCTGCTTAAATTGAAAATAAATTAACCTGTGTTCTTTATCTTTTTCCTATTTGTTTGTAGTAAGTCTCTTCCCCTGTTCCACCGTTGTATTCCTGTTGATATTACCTGCTATGCTGAATTCGCCCAGGCATTCGTCACGTTCGTCAGTGACAACAGTGTTCTGCACCGGGTCGTCACAGGGGTGATGGCCAGCAAGGAAATCATCATGGGCCTTTGCTTTCTGGCTTTAGGTAAAACACACGATTGCAGCCAACTTACAGTGTGTATGTGGAAATTTTAGGTGAATAATGAAATGCTTTTATTCAATGCCAAACAACTGGCATGTTTGTTTATTTTTTTCTGCTGCTCCCACTGCACAGCTGCTAACTTATTGCTCAGGAGGATTCAGTGGGAAGGCAACTTTCGGAAGGGAAGCTATTTTTGTCATAAAAATAACAGGAAATGTCTGAGTGGTTACAGCCATTGTATCCATGGAGGTTTGGCCCTCAAGCATTAATTCAAGATCTGTTCGAACTCCTCCTATTGGTACAGCAAAAAAGACAGAACTGCTCACATGTCAGTTTCAGACATCTGTCATCTTAGTTACTTAATCTGTCAGTTGTGTGGTTAGTTGTCAAAGCTAGATGACTCATAGCAGTTCCTAACATGGGATGTCTTGCTTTCGTCATTAATAGCTTCTGCTTCTTGTTTTATTGTTTGAATGAAATGCAAACCCATGGTTAAGACTTAGACAAAACTTTATTGATCCCTGAAATTGTGGATCCAGCAGCATTACAATATAACTTAAAAAGATAGAAAAGCAGCACACAAGAAAAATAAACAAAGAAGTAAACGAAACATAAGTACTTTGCATAGTATGCTTTTTATTTATTTATGTATTTAAGATAAAGCAATGTTTTATCAAACCTTGCAATATACAGATGCCATAAAATCACCCCTTTTCTGTGGCTGGATGTAGAGCTGCTGCAATTAATCAGTTAATCAATTAGAAGATCAACTATTCTAAAAATGATAATCATATATCAGTTAATCATTTTAGTATTTTCTTTGAAATAAAATGCCATACAATAACATTTGCTGGTTCCAGCTCCTCTATTTTGAGGTTTTTATGGTTTTCTTTGTCCTTTCGGATAGAAAACAGAATTTGGGTTTTGAACTGTTAGTCATACAAAACAAAATATTTGAAGGTGTCAAATGTTATAGACAAAAATGACTAAATAATTAATCAAGAAAATATTTGACAGATTAATTGCTAATAAAAAATAATCAATAGTTGCAGCCCTTACTTGATATTACTTCTTTTACGTTTGTATTGTTTGACATATTTATGAGATGCATTATGTTTTTATCTCTGATGCAGTTCTGTCCCTGATCATGATGGTCGTCATCCGTTACATCTCCAAAGTACTGGTGTGGATTCTAACAGTTCTGGTAGTCATTGGCACCATAGGTAACTATCAAAACCAACATAGTGTTAGAGTTTTAAATTGTTTAATTCAGGCACTCTTGTGTTCTTACATTACATTATGCTTATACAAAACAGTATAGATCGTTTTGAATCCCGGTAATATTTTACCTCTTTTGGACACTACACATACCTATGGATGTGATCGTTTGCAGGTGGGACAGGTGTCCTCTGGTGGCTGTATGTGGACCACAGGAACGCCCTTAATAGCCAAACCACCTCAGTATTTGGAAAGGAAGTGGGTGCGGACAATGTCAAGGCCCTACTTGTGTTTGCAATTGGTGCTACAATTTTCACGGTATGTATGAACATGTTTTGTACATGTACGCTTTTACTATGTGAAATAAGTGCATGTCCTGGCAAACAATATATTGTCTTCACAGTTTTACAAAGTACAAAAAGTAAACAAATCTAGTACCATGAAATCGTACAGCCATGCTAACAGCTCTGTGTGGCTGCCCTTAGGCACAGGATGCTTTTAGCATGTAATCATGCTCACGATGATGGCAATGTTAACTTTCTGATGTAGTTATCAAGTAAAATGTTCAGCGTGGTCACCATTTAGTTTAAAATGTGGGAATGTAGGAAAATGTTCTAAGTAGAACACAAAACTAAATCTGAAGCTAATGAGAATGTCATTAATTTTTTGGTCATACGTCGAAGTGTTGGAAAAAGTGAAATTCTGACCTGATTATGACTTTAGATGAATAATCAAATGACCGTCATCTGGATTAATCTTGTTGGGATCATGAATATCTGTGCATAATTTAATTGTGATAGTAGTCAATAGGTGTTGAGATATTCCAACAACACTCAGATCCCTACGTGACTTAAAACAACCTGTGTGTTATACAGACAGTTATGTAGGAAGGTTAAACTTTCTACTAATAAGAAGGAAGAGCTTAAATGTACTTCTCTAACTCCACAGCTTTATTGAGCGATTTTTTTTCAGTTGACTAGAAAACTCTTTGTGTAACCCTCCAGGTAATCCTCCTGCTGGTGATGTTTTTTATGAGGAAGCGCGTGGCTCTCACTATTTCTCTGTTCCATGTCGCTGGTAAAGTGTTCATCCATCTGCCCTTGCTGGCCGTGCAGCCTTTCTGGACCTTCCTCTGCCTGATGTTCTTCTGGGTCTACTGGATTGCTGTGCTTCTCTTCCTTGGGACCGCAGGTTAGGAGGAAGGCTACTAAGAGTTAATTCATGTGGATGTTGGACATATTTTATTTTGAGTACCACAAAACTATATTCACAAAGCAAAATGTTTTTTTGATGTCTCAGCACTCCAAAATACTTTTAAATGTAAATGCAGCACACAGATTATTTTCTTATGCTAGATGACGTTAGTGATACCATTTCCAAACAAGTAGAGCAAGTTTGTTACTTGTGACATTTTGTCCTTGTTTGGTGGCATGACTAAACTCCCACATTATGAATCTTGTGCCAGTCTCGTGATGTGGGAGGATGGAGTCAAAGAACAACTTCTCTCTTCATCTCCCACTTCTCTATTCTTCTGTGTTGATTTTAATTAAATTTTTTTAAACATCAGGCGATAGCAAGTGAAGTCAAAATCGTACATTTTCTGTCGCTATAGTTACTGTTTTTTGGGTTTTGTGGTAAGTGTGGAAATGTAATAATGTTAGAGTGAAATTAAGAATTAGGTACTCGCTGTAAACTCTAAACACTCTCAGTCTCTTTGCAATCACTTTGTCAACTATACCATGTAGTGAATGTTTACTAATTTGTATCTATTGGTTAGATTAGTTCATTTTAATTCTTAACTTGTAAGAGTGGCCTTCTTTTTAAGAGTGTGCAAGAACATATGGTACATATCATGGTTATAAACAAATCAAATATAGTATATTTTCATGTGCATGTCAGACAGTTTTTTTTTCTATATGAATTTGGGAATTGCATGAAACAATACATTGATAATAAGTAAATGTCAGAAGGGTTTATTGTGTTTGTTTCCAGGTAGGATGCATGAGAGTACTAAGGAAATACAGAATGATGAACAGTATAAGCACAAATTAAAGTGTGAACACTGAAACAAGCCGCACTCAAGCCTTCATTCCCTCACAGGAACATCCGTGAAGAACAACTCTACAAATCTGGTTGAATATCAGATGGCTGGGCCTCTTCAGTACACGGTGTGGTATCACGCTGTCGGTCTCATCTGGATCAGTGAGTTCATTCTTGCCTTCCAGCAGATGACCATTGCCGGAGCTGTGGTCACTTACTACTTCACAAGGTAGAGAACAAGTAGTGGAAAGTAACTGGCATTTGTGTTGGCATCATAAAGAAAGCTCAGTGTTGCATTTGCTGTCATATGTAATTGATAGTTCATTTTTTATGCTGTTTGATGTCAAGTACGGCATGCCTTCTTTGTGTGTGTGTGTGTGTGTGTGTGTGTGTGTGTGTGTGTGTGTGTGTGTGTGTGTGTGTGTGTGTGTGTGTGTGTGTGTGTGTGTGTGTGTGTGTGTGTGTGTGTGTGTGTGTGTGTGTGACTTAAAGTCACAGTGAAACTGCCATCAGAGCATCTGATACTTCTGTAGTGTCACTTATGTCAAAGTGCATCAGAATATATGTGGGGAGAGGTATAATTTCGAAGGGCTTTGATGGAATCCTGCAGATTTGCTCAAAAGTTGGCTTAGCAAATACACCACAACACAGAGCTGTAGAGATGTGCTGTAGAGTAGGGGTTTTCAGAGTCCGAGACTGTGATTAAAATACTTCAGACTAACCAATTACATAAAAAGGTCTGTCTGAAGGTGTTTATTTGTTTGTGACTCTGGGAAAGTGGGAAAAACAGTAAAATTCACAAAAACCACTGAATCTCTGAAACCAAATCACACACATTAAGGCTATTCTATGTGGTCTCGTTTTGATATGTAATGTTATGTTAATGTAATATTTGTCACTCCCATTCACTAAGCCTTCCCCTAAACTGTTTCTCACTTACATTGTTAGATCAGTAATTTGTCATTTTTATTTTATTTAAACAGGGACAGTGCAAAATAAAACATTTACCTTGTTTAAAATAAGGAGAGATGTATTGCACCGGGTTTTAGCAAGTTGCTATTTTCCCGCTCGTAGTCCCTGGGCAGGTAGATTGAGCATACAATAAATTAAAATCAATAAATGGGATTAGGATGAGGGAGAAATTAATAAATTGGAGTACAACTATGCTCTCATTTGATGATGGGATAAATTAATTCAAAAATATTCTAATGTTTTACAGGAAGAGAAGAGAGAAAGATTTTGATAATAAGAAATACTCAGGCATGATATGTATCATATGTTATATATCGTCAGAAACCCAGGGACACAAAATGTATTTTTAATGGGACTTTTAATACTTCTCTTTAAGGAATAAATCTAAAATGCCGGCAACTCCCATCCTTTCTGCTATGATGCGTACCATCCGTTACCACTTGGGTACTATAGCCAAAGGCTCCTTCATCATTACACTGGTTAAGATCCCTCGTCTCATCCTAACATACATTCACAGTCAACTCAAAGGAAAGGTGAGCTGAAAATTTTTACAGTTTATTTAAAATTGTTGCAAAACTCCATTTTCATATTAAGCCTGTCAGTTGTTACTTTATGGGTGTTTTTATACATATTTGTTTATATGTTTTTTAACATTTGAATTTCATTCTTGATAGGAAAATGCCTGCGCTCGCTGTATGCTGAAAGCCTGTGTCTGCTGCTTGTGGTGTCTTGAAAAGTGTCTAGCATACTTGAATCAAGTAAGTAATCTCTTGAAGAAAAGCAGGTGTATCATGGGAACAAGATGCCAGACATTTACAGTACACATCTGTATCTCATTACAGAATGCCTACACTGCGACAGCCATCAATAGCACTAGTTTCTGCACCTCAGCCCGTGACGCTTTTGTTATCCTGGTGGAGAACGCCCTCAGAGTGGCTGCCATAAACACTGTGGGCGACTTTGTCCTCTTCTTGGGAAAGGTACCGCATCGAATAGTTGGGCCTCTTGGCTGCTGATGTTTTTCCATTTAACAATTTTAGAGTTTTAAATGTGAGATTCTCCCCCTGCCTGACTGGTGTTTTCTAACCAGCATTATATTTATGTTCTCAGGTGCTCATAGTCTCGTGTACAGCTTTTGCTGGCGTCCTGGCCCTGAATTACCAGAGAGAGTATACTGTGTGGGTCCTGCCTCTATTCATCGTCTCTCTGTTTGCCTTCCTGGTGGCCCACTGCTTCCTTTCTGTCTTTGAGAATGTGGTTGACGTTCTCTTCCTCTGCTTTGCTATCGACTCAAAGTATAATGATGGCAGCCCCGGACGGGAGTACTACATGGACAAGGCCTTAATGGTGAGAGCAGAACATATATGTACTGTATACAGGGAATACAGGAGGTACCAATTGACTGTCATAAGAAATGTTTACAACCTTGTTGTCGTAAGAAGGAAATATATCTCGAGAGGTTCATTTTAGCCCCTCCCTACCCCCATCCAGATTGGAGTTTTAGAAGCTTTATGTGTTTTTTGATTGTTTTCCAGATTTAAAATGTCTTATTTGTCATTTTTTTAGTTTGACACAGTGCTTGTGTAAAGTCAACATTTCCTTTTTGTCTGTTGTGAAATGGCAACTTACATTTTTAACTGCTTCAGGCAGTTTAAAATGATTAATTTGAAGAATAATTTGTAATCTGGTACAAATTCTTTTTATTGTCAAAACCATATTCTATTAGATAGATATGAATGTCAATGAATGTCTTTCCCTGCCCAGGAATTTGTTGAGAATAGTAAAAAGATGGCTCGGCACAAAGGAGATGATGGAGATGGACGTGAAATGAAGTCCATGGTGAGTTAAAAAATCTTTGTGGTCATATCTGTATGGTGTGAGCTGTTTCGTGGTCTGTTGCTAACTCAGAACAAGTAATTAAGCAAACCAACTGGTTCGGAACAATGCATGAATAGCAGAATTGTAATTATGAATGACAATCTAATGATGACATAGTGAGTAAATATTTATGCCTTTTTTGTCTTGCAGGCACGTGGAGGAACTTTAGCCTGACCAAGTAACCAAAGAACAGATGCCAAAACCTTTTTCACATCAGTGCTCTTAAAAGAGAAGTTGCAAAATATGTATTGAGTTTTATATTTTATTTCTGGAAAAAAAAGTCTTGCAAGTATAAAGTTTGACACTAATAGTTATGAAAGGGCAAGAGCTCTTGTGGGTTTTTTATTAATGAGATGGGTTTCTTAGTTTTTTGTCATTGTCTCATGTACCTGAGCTTTCCTTTTTTTTAAGAACATTTTAAATAATAGTTTGAACAATTTAACATGGTTTAACATGTTTCTTTTTTCGTTGTTAGATAATTAGTGAATAACTGTGTTTTGTCAAAGGCTGTTCGAGATTTTTATTTCTTCTTAAATTTTGTACCTAAATAAATTAAAACTGTTTTATGATACGATACGTTATACTTTATTGTCCCGCTTAGGGAAATTTGTCTTGGACTGCACCATAAATGCCTTGACAGCCACAATGACAACAAACAATACATCACCAGCCATACCATCCCAACAACAATTACATAACAGTATTGCACATATCCCATAACATTACACATAACACATACGTACACCAATGGAAGAAACACGTGCTAAAAGATCACCATAATAAAAGTTATTGCACAATCTTCAGCCTCAAGCAGCATTGTTTAAGAATTTGATGGAGGTTGGAACAAATGAATTCTTAAAACGGTTGAGTTAACAGTTAGGGACTCTATATTGTCTGCCTGAGGGTAGTAGCTCATATTCTAAATGAAGAATATGGAATGGCTCAGTCACTATCCTCTGGGCTTGCCTAAGAACAGTTTGTTCATAAATAGACTGCAAGGTCTGATAGTCACTTCTTCCTATCAACTTCATGGCCGTGTGCACCAGACGAGCAAGTTTAGTTTTCAGTTTTGCAGTAAGGTTGCCATACCAGGCTGACATCCCATATCGGACTAAGCTCTCTAGTACCTCTCTAGATAAAACAAAAACATGATGCTTTTGTCCACACCATACACTCTCAGTCTGCACAAAAAATACAGACTTTCAACATGGACCTTCCAACTAAAAGTGTCATCTAAGTGAACTCCGAGATACTTGTATGAGCTGACCTGCTCAATGGGTGAGTCATGTATGACAACAGGACTATAGGCCCCTACTGATCTCGAGTCTAAGACCGTCACTTTAGTTTTTTTAACATTCAAAATGAGATGGTGAGCATCACACCATTGCACAAAGTTTTCTATTTCAGAAAAATAGGCCGAAGGGCTTGAATCTTTGTTCAATAGGCTGAGGTTGGCGGTATCATCAGAAAATTTTAAAACAAGGTTTTATGTTGTGTCTACATCTGTAAAACCCTGCAGAGAGTATATAAAACCAACGGCTCACATAACAAAGTGATATCAGAGCATTTATAGTCAGTGTGCTGCAGAGTATCAGATTACACCGCAAATCACCATTTCTAAACAGCAGGGGGCGGCATGAAATAAACTACATTCAGTTTTAAATAATACAATAGCTTTAACACAAAGTGCAAATACTACGGAGCCCCTCTTACGGAGCCCCTCTGGTGTCATGGTAAAAAAAAAAAAAATTTAATTGTGGCCACGAAATGGGTAGGAACGTGCGCACGAAATACTAATTAATAATATGAATATTAATATCATTTCTGGGTGCTCGGTGCACTCTCAGTGCCCCCCGTATTTCTGGTGACAGCTGCACATTGTAGAGCTCTGAAACTTTAAACTTGATGCAGCTGATTTAAACATTATGCTCAAGCTCTGACACTGTCCTATGAAATCACTTTAGTCTTTGGCAAATCAAAGTGGAATGATTTTTATTGATCAAATATTATCTGTGGTAATAAAGGATTGCGCAATTTTCTAATCAGAGTTCTATTAGCTGTAATATAGCAGTGTAAAACGGACTTCAGCAAATCAGGACCAAGCATAAAACATCATCAAAGTGTTAACATAATGGTTTAAAGGAATTATAGCACATTTCATCTGCAGGTAAACGTCAGACTGACTCTTTTTTTTTTACCATGACACCAGAGGGAATCTGTAAAATACAATATACACGTATACAAGTTAATTTAAAAAATGACTATTTTGTGGATACTGTGCAAAAGCTTGTTGAGGATGTCACTTTTAAGTGCTTTTAAATCTCAGTCGTCTGGTATAATAAAACTATAGTAACACTTGTACTGTATAGAAGACTGAAATGAATACAAATATTTATTTAAAGAAAGACATGGAAAGTGTCTCTTAAATCTGCAAGAGAATTGTCTAAATGCTTAAATAAACATTGTAAGGATTACCAACTTGACAGGCTGAATAAGCAGAGCAAACTAAATTTGATTATTGTTTTGTTAGAAAAGGGAATTTATTGATTCTTAGAGGTTTTCCTCACCTCACATCCTGCCTAAATATATTATAGCCAACTAAAAAGTAGAAAAAGTTGCACCTTATAAAAAATAAGGGTATCTAGCTTCAACCACCTGAGGGCAGCAACTCCTTTAAAATGAATGACATTTCCCTTTTACATCCACTGTAGATGTCACACTCTTCAAAGATAATGAGAACAAAAGTACATGATAACCTCACAGCAGGACTAATATGTTTAGACTTTTCCAGATCCACATCAGAAAAATAAATTACTTTGCCAGGTTGAATTCTTATCACCTTTTTGACGTAATTTACATATTTCATGACCTAATCTGTATTTGATTTTGAAAAGATGAAGCCGGGATGAAAAAGTTACATTTGTATATGTTGATTAAATATATTTGTACTGTGATACATATACCGAATGTATGTGCCGTGTTAATACCTGTATTTTTATTAGTATCTCTAAAACACATTTTACACCACTTAGGTTAAATTCCCTTGTGCATATTAAAAATGTAAACATGCTCTTGGGGTATACAGTATACACAAAAGTTTATTATTTACAATTTCAGACTATTAAAGTTACTGTAGCTTGTATTTGGAAATGTTTACCTTCATCTCCATGGCTGACCTGCCATAAATTTGACTCCCCTGGACTGTATGTGCAATCTGCATAGATTACTGCCTCATTCCCTCTATTTTCTTTTCAGCCCAGCATTAACCAGACAAGAATCAAACCACTAAGCAGTTAGGTTATTAATGGGAAAGCTCTCTCTGCACACTGCTGTCCGCCTCCATAAAACACAGGAATCCAGAGGAAAACAGCTTGATGGCTGGTAGTGATGTCTTCAGTACTTCCAGCACACTAACCATTCCTGGAAGCCCTATGTCATTGGACTGAAAGACGGGAAAGCGTTTTTTGCTGGCAGGCCGCTTCAGGGAGGAAGCAGCAAGATTGACAACATGAATTGGATTGTTCTCTTACATGTTGTAATTCTTTCACTTGAATGGTTATGGTGCTGAAGTCAGTTATTATAGTAAAAAGCAAGAAGACTTGGATGTTAAGTCAGTGAGTTTTAGAGTGAGTTTAGTGACTTCTATCAATCACCTTTCAATTTCTTAAAAGCTAAAATCCACAAAAACCTCTTTTACATACTGTCTTTTTTGGAATAAAACAATAGAGACTAGTTATACACTGGGCAGATTTATGTCCTGGCAACATAAAATGTGTGTTGACATATTTGAGAATATATTGTGGCGTGTCAGAATAGTTTTGAAATGAATGTCATGAACATGTTTATTTTGAGTCCTTTCTGACCTTTTAAAACCTTAATCTTAACATATTCAGTAGTTTAGGTGGATCTTTTTTATTTATTTTCAAATAGGGGGACTGCATATCATCCTATAGTGTGTTCAGGACAGGTGTTACATGAAATAAGCATTTGCTTCTTGACAAAAGCTCTAAAGCTCCGATTAAACTGGCAAATACTTTACAACCGTTAAACATGTCCTTTCTCACTCTGCTATGGATGTGTACTGCTTGTGCTGACTCAGCCGCAGTAACATGAGCCCCTTAAGTGTGTGTGTGTGTGTGTGTGTGTGTGTGTGTGTGTGTGTGTGTGTGTGTGTGTGTGTGTGTGTGTGTGTGTGTGTGTGTGTGTGTGTGTGTGTGTGTGTGTGTGTGTGTGTGTGTGTGTGTGTGTGTGTCAAAGAGTGTATTGACCAACAGTGACCATTAAGGTGAGCCTATACTGCCTCCTCAGCAGCTTGCCTTGGAAGCTCAGCTCAGGCCTTTTCAACAGTGCTTACATTTAGTACACCAACAAGATCTGAATGATGAAAGGACCCCATGATGCTGCTGTAGACATGCAAACATGGTAAAGCTATGGAAAAAAACAAACAGAAAACAATGACTGTGATCGTAATCATAATAATCCAAGGAGGAAAGCACATGTTTAATTCTCTTCTTAGTCGACAAAATCAGACCTTCCAATGCACCTTCTTATGTGGTATAAACTGGACAAAATGGTTGGAATATGGTATTAATTATACACAATGGTGGAAAGCAGCTAAATACAAAGGGTACTTTGAGGTGCCTGTGCTTTACTTAAGTATTTACATTTGATGCTACTTTATACTTCCACTACATTTCAGAGGGAAATATTGTATTTTCTACTCCACTGCAATTATTTACAGCTTTAGCTACTTTTCAGATCAAGGTTTTACATAAAATAATATATATTAATATTCTAACAGTTGTTTTAAATCACTTAGTCACTTTTATTTTCTTTAAAAATGTTATCTATTTGTATGAATTTGTACACTCATATATATAATATCATATGATGCAGTAGTATTACTATTAATCTACCCAAAAGTAGATCAAATTGGCTCACTATTGATCAATTACAACATTAAAATGCTCTCACTGTCACGGATCAGACAGACGACCAGAGGACCACAATTGCGTCACACAAGAATGTTTATTGAATTTTCAGGGAAAGGGAAGTTGGAAGTGAGTGAGGGTTCCAGTGGTGAAGGGGTACCGGGGTTACAGGAGTTCCAGTGGTTCCAGTGGTCCCCCCCAGTGGCAATGATGCATCCAAGGGAGCCGGTGGTGGGTGGTCCAGAAGTCCTGGTGGGGGGGAACACAAACACAACAGCACGATGAAAGAAGGCAGAAGTACAGTTCAAGGAGAATCCAAAATCTTAGTGCAAAGGCAGAAGGCTGGTCAGAATTACCGGGGTAGAAGAGTAGTCAGGAGTCGAGAAGGCAGAAGGCAGGTCTAGTTTTCCGGGGCAGAAGAGTCGTCAGGATACAGGCAGGTCCGGGGTCACAAAGCAGAATCAGATATAAGTGCGAGCAAACAGGTTCAGAGTGTGGGCTTTGCAGACGATCTGACAAAGTAGAGCTGTAAGAAGAGGCTTTAAATACTGGGAGAGGTTAGTGGGTAATGCAGCGCAGCTGGCAGAGTAATCAGAGCAGAGGAGGGAAGAGACAGGTGGGACTAGTTAGGGTGAGTAGAGAAAGCGGTGAGCAGAGTGGCAGATAATGGGAACCAATTAAGGAAGTAGACAGGTGGAGTGAGAGGGCTCATGACACTCACATGTATTTGTTAGTGATAGAAACAAACAATGTAATATTCTATAATAATATAGGTGCATTTTGCCGATAATACTTCTATAATTTTACCTTAGTGACATTTTCTATTAAGGACTTTTACTTGTAATTTAATATTTTTAGACAACAGTATTTCTGCTTTTACTTGGGTAAAGGATCTGAGTGCTACGTCTACCACTTATTATACAGCACTAGAATACTTAACATGCAGTTTAACATAATTTAGCATATGTGAAATCACAGATAAATAATCAAACTATTGTGCAATGAACTGTGAGATGACAAAACTCTTCAAACACATAAAGCAAAAACTTCAACAGTCTATTTTGGTAGTTTGCTTGGAATAACCACTAACATAACATTTGAGCTTGAAAGCCCTTTCTTGACCTTGGAAATAGAAGTTTGATAGATGAATGCTGGAGCACTTATTTCTTTGTCTAAGACGTGTTATTTCCTGTTGTAATATTTGGGCACATTGAGAATTCTTTAGACTGATATTCACAGTTGGCTGGACACTGAAGGGTTTTCAGATCTTAAGTTTGTGTGTATGGAGCAGGTTAGTTTGACATATGATGGTGAAACCTACTCAGTTGTTAAAGAGAAAACATTAAACTTCTACATTAAACTGTGATGTTTCTAATACTGCTATTGACATTTAATTAATGTCAACATCATTATATAATGTCTGATAACACAAACTCAGATTGTAAATCACATCTCATGCAGCATGAAAACATGATAAAAGAACGTGCGTCATAGAATAATGCTTATCCAAGAATCCTGATTTCCGAACATCAGAAGAGCTTCCTGCAATTTGAGGCATTTTCCATTAGCTCTCAGTCATTCTGTCTCCTTGTACACTTACAGATCATTTTTATTGTTGGACTGTCTCCAACAACAGGCTCCACCAGGTGGAAATGAGCCACAGAGATGGTATCTTGCCACATTTCTTTGGTCAGCACATACTGGGAGAGGAAAAGTGTGTGAAAATGAACATTTGATATTTACCCAGTGACTTCCCTATCTGGAGCCACTGACAAGCCCTGTTGCCAACACATACACACACACACTCACACACACACATCAACACATTGTGTGAGGTCCTGTGGCCTGCTTACTCCGGCCCATGTAAAAAAACAAAAAAGTTATCACAGTGTAAAACAAACTTATCAAGGTTCATGAATGGGCCTTTTTCATGTACTCATTCATTTATGCGTCATTTGTTTGCTCTACATATTTCAATATGCTTCCATATGCTGTGTGTGTGAATGCATGTAGGGTGATGGTGTGACGGTGACTAATAAAATATTCACCTGTTCTCCTACATAATGCAATGATGTTCCTGCACACAGAACTCATTGCCTACAAACAAGCAGTTTGTCACTCCTAACCGCTGTCAGCTTTCTCTTCCTTGTCTTTAAGTCATGCATAACTACTTTCATCTTCCACTTATTGCAGGTGTTGAACCATTTTGTTTGAAAAGGTCCTACCACACATCTCACCAACAGCTGTGCATCTGACAATGGGAGCAAATTATGGGCTTAAATGCATCATAAAATAGCCTTCAATGTCTTTCTATTCCTAAATGTAAGCATATAAGTAGAGAACCGAAACAGAAAATCTGTCACAAAGAAACAAGAGTCCTGTATATGTCGTCCAAGTAACACTTGAGACTATGCAGTCAAGCAAACATTGGTCAATATAGCTTTTATTTCAGCAAATCATACATACACTGTAAAAAATGCATCTGTATCATAACCTTTGAACGCTATCAGAACTGTGATGACAGTATGTTATTGGTTGAGAGTGGCTACAGTGTCTGAGGTCCTCAAAAATGATTTGCAAGTCATCACACTCATGAAACAGCACACTTTAAGACTGAATTATCTCCAGTTCATTGAGTGGAGTGAAATTCCATGTTAAAAGGGATGACGGAGAGCAAAACAAAAAACAAAAAAAACCCAAAAATAAACAAACTATTGGATAGTTATGATGGCACTTTTAAGGTCTTAACATGGAATTTCAAGAGATGTTTAATTCAAAATGAAGCCCAATGGCAGATTAATAGTTGAAAATTAACATAAGGAGTACAGCTGGTCCCAGGTCTGCATAAACAGTCACAGGACTCACAAAGAATACACAAATCTGGGATCAGTTTCAGATTTCAACTGCAACAGATATACACTATAAGTAGTTAGAGCAGATCAGGTAAAAATTAAGCTTCTGAAACAAAATATAAGTAAACACTGAAAGATGATAATCTTTTCTCATATAAAGCTGTCTAAACCAAAGCTTTCTCTAGCCAGTGTACTAATATATAAAACATTTTCAAATCCAGCAGAGTCTAAGTGATTCTTAAGCCTTAATTATCTCTGTGCTTCTCTACATTCTAGCTATCCTTTGTAACAAATAAGATCTGAAATATGGCCTATGTAACATCATCGTAAGACAGACCCAAAACACAAGCCATACCAAAACCAAACAGTATCTGAGCTTGACAGAAAAAAGCCACTCTTATTCAGTGTAATGACGAGCTTAAGTCAGGTTTAGTCCAGTGATCATGCTTCTCCCACCGTTACCACCATCTGTCATTACCAGTAAAAGGCACACCTTCACCTTTATCCACCTGCCAGACGTTTGCATGGCTCTGCGGTTTTATTACTATGCAAGAGATTTGTTCTGTTATACTGTGTGCTCAAATCACATCAAGCCCAAGATTCAAATCTGAAAATTTACATCAACACCATGTTTTCTTCTGAACTGTAATGAGGTTTTTTGATGTATTAAAGATGAGTAAACATTTTCTATCACACAGGTTTGTAGCTCGAGTTGTTCATGTAAGTGTAGTTTCATCTGTACACGCTTGAGGGAATTTTTCCAACCTCGAGCTCCTTTATATGTTGAGTTCCACAAAGGTTTAGCCTCTGGTTCTACAGAGTGAAACAACATCACGCAGTGTTAGACATGCTACAACAAATCTGTTTCATCTCCTGTATTCATCAAACAATGGATTAGAAAAATAGATAATAATTTCCCCCCCCCAACACCACTGGCTTTTTCCCCCAAGTGGCAATTTGTCTTTCCTTGTTGCTGCCCCTTTTAGATGATTTGACTTGATTTGTGTCTCAGTGAAAAACAGCTAGCATGTCGGTTTTGATTGTTATCCAGCTCACACTGTGTTTTTGCCTTAATTTTCCTAATGAAGCATGTGTAACTCTTATCTTGTTTTTTTCCACACAGTTACAGTCACAATTACAAATCAAGATCAAAAGAAACCTAAAGAGTGCAATATTCTCTTATCTACATCATCAACATCCCACCTATACACAGGAACGTTTGATAAGGAGTAAAAGGGGTGAGGGAAGAAAGGAGGAGGAATGAAGAGGGGGAAATCTCTTTAACATTGCGCCTCAGGCATCAGCAGGCATCAGAGTGCTGCACAAGGACAGGACACACTAGAAGGGATGGACTGTCCAATGAAGGGAGAGGTCTTTGCACATGTGGTCAAATCCAAAGCACTGGATTGGTTGTCGATTAGTCCTTGTAATATTCTCTGGTTGACAAGTGAACAAGTGCCATTAACCAATCATATTTTTTACTTAGACAGGAGGAGAAATCAAAAACATTTGCCAGGAATATTGTTTTTCTCTTCTTTTTTTAAAACTTATGAACAAACAATACACAGAGAGTAGTCCATAGGCTGTTAGTACGATTAAGTATCTGCCTGGGGAGTCACCTAGAAACGTGCAGTTTTTCTTTTTTTTTGTTTTCTTTTTCAAAATTACGACAGATATTCATCATTGTCGTCATCGTCGTCCTCATCCTCGTCGTCCTCGTCATCCATTCCAGCCTGGTCGCTGAGGACAAAGGAGTCTTCATCATCATCAGTGAACATTGAATCTCCGCTGCCAAGGTCCCCAGAAGACTCCAAAATCACACCTTGAAACAGAGAATAATCCAACATGAGCAATTAAAGGAGTAGTTTGGTCTTTTTGGGAAATACCCTAATTTGCTTTCTTGCCAAGAGTTAGATGAAAACTTAGACCACTTATGTCTGTTCAGTAAATATAAAGCTATGTCCAGTAGCTGGTTAGCTAAGTTTAGATGAAAGTGTGAAATACTTGCATGCTAAACTAAAGCTAACATGGCTCTACCTGGCTCTGCTTTGACCACAAGACACAAGGAATTTATTGGAACCTGCCAAAGAAATAGTCCAGCACACAACCCCTCGCATATCCACAACTTGTTGTTTTTATACTGCAGTTTTTGTACGGTTAAAACAACCAAGAAACTTATCTTAATTAGCAAGCTTTAGAGGGGCTGGTAGGTAGTTTTTTGTTGACTTTGGACAGAGCCAGGCTAACTGTTTCCCATTGTTTCCAGTCTTAGATATATAAGACAGATATAAGAATGGTTACCATCCTCTAACACTCTGCAAGAAAGCATATTTACCAAAATATCAACAAATCCTTTCAACAGTTTTAAGATACAAATACAAAAAGAAAATGATCAATGAATAATTGTGTTTCTTTGTTCTCAGAACAGAAACATGACACTTCTCAGAGTTTTGCTTACCGCAGTCTGCAGGCCCATGGGTGCGTGAGCTAGCTACTTCGTTGCCATAACGATCCACACACCAGCACTGGCCACTGCTGCTGTGGCACTGGTGGGACCTGTAGTAACCTTCCTCATCACAGGATGGCAGGTACTGACCTGTATATAAGCCAAAATGCATTGTTGAAAATAATAAGCCAGGGTAACGCGTGTGTGTGTGTGTGTGTGTGTGTGTGTGTGTGTGTGTGTGTGTGTGTGTGTGTGTGTGTGTGTGTGTGTGTGTGTGTGTGTGTGTGACACGTGTCTTACCAAGAAGCTTCTTCCCCGCTTGCTTTTTGTTGATACTGGACAGCTCTGCTTTGCAAGGGGAATCTGAAAAGGAGAGACAGGGGACTCTGGTAACAAGCTGCAGAAGTCGGCTTTTCTGGGAAAGTGTCTGCTTGTGTTAACTTCTCCTCCTTTGTATACTTTTTGCTTTCGTCATGATGTTTGTTATCCTGCTTTCTTTGCTTTTGTAAGAGCAACTCCAGTGACTCATCAGTAAATACTGTATCTTAATGACCAAAAAAATACATTTGCATCCTTGGCCTCATAAAATAGTGATTTAATGTGAGGCAATGTATTGTAACGAACTGTATTGTGTTGCATTTTAGTATAGCATAGTTAATACAGTACAAGGTCCCACACATGTCAAGGAGTGTCCTATTCTGACTGGCAAAAGGGTGTCCGTTATTTCTCTGTCTTTAGAGGTTAGCTTATAAAATAAAGAAAAAATTCTGGTTTTATGTAACTTGGGCTTCATTTTGGTCATTCTTATCATTCATAATAATATTGTACTAAGTTTGAAGAGGCAACAGGCACAGGCGGACAATGGGATGTTTACAGTAGCTATCAAGCCAACAGTTTAGCCAGATTATCTACACCAGTTTATTTGGTAAAACTGAAAGTGTACCCAAAATGTTGGTGATAATTCTTAATTTCCAGGAAAACTGGTCAAAGATGAACCAGAAATAAACCTTCATAGCAGACATTTTGACATATCAAAGTTATTTACACAGGTGTAAAAAATAACATTAACAATGGCTCAATCCCATTAATTGTCCCAGCAAGCCATGTCAGTGAGTGAGCATGCACAGTACCAGAGTGCTGACACTGGCTGACCTAAATGGGATACGAGCATCATTATTGGTATTCATTCCACCTGTGCTTTTCCTGTTATCAAGTTAAAATGTCTGCTGTGAAAAGTGTGTTTTAGATCTTTAAACTGGACAGTTACAGGAATAATTTTACCTTTAAACCCTGTCTGATCGCCTGGTTTATTGTATTTGCTGCCCCATATGTGAACTCAGCAGTTAGCTTGGTGAGTACATTATTATGTAAGAATAATAGCCAGAAATACAAAAATATGAAGTAAGTCAAATATACATTAATAATATGTGGTAATATAATATAATGACACAAAATCTGTAAATAAGCTATAACCTGACATCCTACTCCTTCAGAGTCAATATGTGGAATGTTTGAGTCTCCGTTTCTCTACCCCGATGTTCACTTTCGTGAGTCCCCCCTATAAATGATGTCTCCTGCCTTTACGTCTCCCTTTTGATTACTGTACTCCACGGGAGAGGCAAGTAACATTGTGGTCTTTCTGTTAAATAAGCTTAAACTTACTGTGTATTTGTGTGTCATTTAATTTATGTTCCATATCACAATTGACCAAACGATTTTGTTATTTACTTCTGTCATCAGAATAAACGGCAATACCTTCGGCGATCACCTCCAAATTTATCCTGGTCTGAGCCTCTTCATCAAAACACAACGTACACAACGTCAGACACACGGGTGTGTACAAATATCTTACCTGTGTACCTCTGGAAACATGTGCACCACTCCGAGCTGGTTATAACTTTATCAGCATGTGTATCACAGGATTTGAAGAACGCATCAGAGCATGGCTCATTCCTGTCCACATAGAGGCTCTTGATCTCTGACTGGTCGAGCTGGAGGTCAAAGTTTGTGTCCAGGCGGGAGAACATCCATCCCAGAGGATCCTTACATATAGGTGATGCTCCAACTTCGAACTCTGGGGGAGAAAGTCAAAGAAAAGAGAGGATAGACGTTACCATGACAAGTAGATGGGTGTCTCAGTGAAATAATCATTGTGGTCATACATGCCAAATGTGAATTTTCTCGACTTTCTTATTGTCACAACTCACTGTTCTTCTCTGGCTTCTGGATCTTGACTCTATTATGGTTGCCGTTCTCGTGCAGCGCTCTGAACCAGTCTCTCAGACGACTCACTACTTCCTTCAGGTCTGACTCACTGCACACTGAGGAACAATAACACTAATGATTGATGATGATAGTGTTGCTTTATAACCCCACTCCTGGGAGAATGGCTTCAGATTATCAGTGAGGATTTTGAATATGGGATAGGATGCAGTTATGATAATTCATGAGAATTGACTGATTCCTTTCATAAGTATCTTAGCTTGCAGTGCGGGGTTGTGTGCGTGCAGGGTTGTGTACCTTTCTTCTCAGTAGAGCTCTCTTCAGAATGAGAGGGGCAAGGGCACATACCAGGACACTTCACAGCAATCTTCTTTCCTGTGATGCATGCCTGGTAGTCTAACTTACACTAAGCAAGAGCGACAGAGACAGAGACAGAGACAGAGACAGAGGGGACGAGACAGAAGAGGAAATGAAATTAGGATGCGTGTCCCATCATGAGGAAATGAAAAAAATGTCACTCGTCTGCTGAGAAGTTTCTGTTCGTCTTTTATTCTAGGAAAAGAGGTGATGTGAGCATGTGTGGTTACCTTGGTGGAGTAGGTGTGGCCATCAGTTCCACAAACTGGAGTGGGGTGAACCACAGGGCAGGGTTTGCACTTTGACCCCGGACTCTGGTACAAATTGGCATCTTTAAAACTAGAGATTTGAAACATGATCACACTAAACATCTTACTGATGTATCATCTTACATTCATCATAATGTTTCTCCTCCCTGCTTCATTCAAAAGTAATGTTTTCTAAGCATTTCTGCATCTGCAATGTATTGTCTTGTTCTTACAGCAATTTCAGAAATGAGACAAGGATTTAGGATTTATGTGTGATTATTTTCTGATTTGATAGCACTGCCTTGTGGTAATTGTGTTGCTGCTAAGAATGGGAAATGAGGTCAGTATGGCGTTACTGTCCTCTGTCCAGTCTGCAGTGTCCCAGACAGAAAAACACACACACACACACACACACACACACACACACACACACACACACACACACACACACACACACACACACACACACACACATACACATACAAAGCCCATTCATATCACTTGGCAGGACTTTGCGTCCGTTGTAAAACAGTGCCAGTGCTGGGGTAATTGGACTAAACAGTAATGTCACACAACAGTCATAAGAGAGCCAGGCAACCATTAGAAAAGCTGGAAAAACAGAAAAACAGCCAGCCCTCTGATGTTGTTGCTTATCATGCTGAATGAATAAGTGAGCAGAAAAAAGAGAGGGAAGAGAGGAAAGTCATAGAGAGATTCGATTTGCTCCTAATCCACTGTCATTCGTGTTTCATTTGTGGCAACATCGGAATGTAAATGTGAAGGACGGCATTGAAGCACAGGCCGGTTTAAAAGTTTGTGTGTGCCTGTGCACATGCGTCTGCTCCTCACCTAACTCTCCTCTGGCTGACACAAGCAGCAGTCTTATAATCCTCAGCCACGCACACCTTGTGGCGACTGCATTTGATCTTCTGACAAGGGTCTTTGGTGGGATCAAGGGCTGAAAACACACAGAAATATATATATAGAATGAGAATTCTTTCAAATGTGTATATGAATACTCTGTATGTGTGTGCAACCAAAACACAGCCCCTCAATTTAAAGAGCTTCATAGAGAGAATAAGCCCATGAGCGTAAACAAAGATACAAATCTTTCCAAGATTACATTTTTATTTCGTTCTTTCAAAACCCAGATCAATGATTCCAAATTAAACCATGTAGTTCCTTCCATTTTTACAGACTGAGTGTGTGTGTTAATTGTATCCATTGTGCCTCTACTTACAGTATACTGGCAACATCTCTCACGCTAAACTCAAACCGATAATACTGTTAAGTATCCTCACAGCTAAAAACAGACGGAACTAGTTTAACAGGCTACTTCTTACATCAGCCTGCATGGACTGTCAGTCTTGTGCATGCTCTCGCAGAGATCCTCAATCTGATCTGGTATCAGATCTCATGGCCCAGCGTCATGTCTGGCTTTTAAGTTGAGAGCTGATTTTAGATCTGATTCTTGGGCTGAGGGTGTGATCTTTGTTGGGTACAACAAGCTAACTGTATCTGACCGCTCATCAGCCTTCAGCACAGCACCTATGCACAGGATCTAAGCCCCTCAGCTGATCCCAGAACAGTTTGTGAATGACCTCTGCTCTAAAGAACCTTACTGTAATCCCTGAGCTGAGCAGATTATCCTCCCTCTATCCTCCAACGCACTATCTAATGCTATTGTTTCCCTGGTGTGCGTGTGTGTGTGGACGCATGTGTGTGAGTGTGTTGGAGGATACAGTAATAAGTGAGAGTGTGTGTGCCTTGATGTGTGTATGAGCTTATCACTGCCTGTAATACAATGAAGGAATGAAGATGATTGAAGAATTAAAAAAAAAAAATAAATAAAAAATCACATGATGTTTTGTTTTGTATGTAAGGTATTTTATGTTCTGTGTTAAACCCCCTCAAAAACTATATGGTTCATCTCAAGGGGCTATCCATTAAATCAAATTGTTATCTGATATCTACATTAATCAGGTGGCCATTGTAGTGACAAGGAATTGGGGATCGTGTGAAAGAACATAGATTGATACATTTCAGAAAATATGTCCACTATGATGCACTCTATATGTAAATGAGAGCACATGTGTTGTATGTTCCTAAAGAGCAGCTCCTGTGGCTTCCTATCAAAACCTTTCTAAACCAGGTGTTTTTGGTCAGTCTCTGAAATTAGACAACATGACTAAGGATAAGACGTTTGCTGCAGATAAACTTTGATTCATTATAGAAATACCTTCTAAATTCCAGGGAACAGACAAGTGAGACTCAGGATAGTTTAAGGTTATTTGTCCAATTGTGACAGTTTAGATATTTCTAAAACTACTCAATATATACTACAATAATATTTGGTGCAAAGTTGGTTTGTGTACAAAGGAACTCATCACTTGTTTTTGGAGAGGATAGCATGACCAAGTGTCCACCTGTAAATATGTTCATGTTCTTGCTCATAACTGATAATATTTTACTACACTGAAATTATTTTTGGTTTTCACCACTGCTTTAGTTATATCGAATTTTCACCAGATTTATCATATGCCACAACAGTAATTATAATTGGTTGCCAGAATATTGTATAGACATGGCTTATTTGACATAAACTCATTCACAAAACTTTTGAGTTTTGTGAATTTTGTGCCCACTATCAACAGTATTATCTATTAGTGTGTGTATTTGGATGCGTATACAGATCCACATGGATATTCTAAACCATTTTGGTTATTAGAATAACTAATTTAGGGACTAATTTGTGTGACTTTGAAGAAGGTAAAGTGATTTTCTAGCTCTTTTGTTTTTTATCTCCAAACAGGCCTGACTTATTCTCACTCACACCCACCTTGATCGAAGGGCTTGGATGGAGTCCATGTTCGAGGCTCCTGAAACAAGGTTAATCATAAAAAAAAGAGAAAGAACCATGAGAATATTATTCAAATGACATGTAGAGTAAACAATTCAAAGCCATTAAACAGTCATACAAACCTCCACTTCCTTAAGAAGAAAGCATTATAGAAACAGAGAATAAAACCACATTTTCATTAGGTTTTTCTTTTGATTTTTTGAGTGGAAACTTTGGTTTATCAAATAAATGGATGACAATCTAGGAAACACACACCATCAATTACAAACACAAAGAGCATGCATTTATTTAGTTAGATAATGTTGATGTTATGACAGTAGTTTATGCAGTTATGTGGATGAAATGTCTGTGTGTGCACATTTGCTTCTTATCAAACTTCCTTATATCAACAAATGGAATTTTGTTTACATACCATACAGTATGTGGTATACACACACAAAGCAGAGGAAGGATATCACCTAACAGATTGAACAGTCTAAAGATGTGAAAGTGTGCTTTTCAGGTTTAGGTTGTTAAAATGCTATTTGAAGTGGATTTCAGTAACTGAGATGGCAGGCTTTTAAAAAATCTGGTAAAGCGCAAGCATGAGACTGCTGTCTTTAAAGCCATGTTTATCTTTACAAATAACCTTTTCGCTTTAAATTATGATCAACCAGTAATACCTGCATTGCATCTAGCAACTGAGATAAATAATTATTTGTTTTGTAAACTAATTTACTCTGACTAGTTTATCTAGCTCATAAAACCTTACTAGATGTAGTCAAGTGATTCAGTTTATTACGTGTGGACGTGTTCCCTTAGTCACAATAAGGAACACATTTTACTAGAGTTGAGTGATCTGCCTTCTTTTAATAGGCGGATAATAAGGTGACACACTCAGGTGGGTGCTGGCTTATGATGCAAATGTGAAGGGAGCATAAGAAACTGTGAGTTTTGCATCCTTTTAGTCAGTTAGACAGTGTTCAGAGATTTTATTTTTCTGGTCTTCTCTCTCATTCTGTCACAACAATGACCCATTCTCGTTATTTATTGTCATGTGCTTTCTTTTTTACCGTTTTTTTAATTATAAAAATACACTTGCTCACACAAACACATTTTTTGACACTTGATACTAAACTAACTAGACAATGTTGACTCACTTGACCTGACAAAAACCATAACTGCTGCATACCACAACTCTCACCCTAACCATAACCTCACACTAACCTGAAGCCAACACATGACCAGATGAAAAATGCAACTGGTCAGTAGTCAGTAGCGGAATAACTGTGCCTCAAAATGAATTAAAAATGCATTTAATTATGTGCTTAATTGACTAACTTACCATTAATCGTGTGTGTGTTGTGTTGACTCAATTCTCTGTGCCAGAGCAAATAAGAAGGGAAGGAAAAGGGGGGGAGGGGACCCTGTTATCAGCATAAATACCAGTGTGGCTCAACAGAGTGTCTCATCCACCCAATTGAAGCCCCTGCACTATAAATTTGTACATTCTTAAGTTGCACAAATGTCCGCCAACAGGATGTATCAAATTCAATTAAAGAGTGAAAGTCAGGTCTTTGCCCTGAATAGCAGGAACTGGGTGCTCTGTCCCAAATCTTTTAGATCTTCTGCCTTTGGTTTCCTTTGCCGCACAGTTGAACATTTTTTTGGACACAAAGACCTCTCACTTCAGAAATGTACAGAGCCGCACTGAGGCTACTTTTTATTTTTATTTTTTTACATTATACCGAAAATAATAATTTCAGGCATAGACCTACAGCAGTTACTATTGATATTAGTCATGTGCTAAGTAGAGAGATGAATCAGGAATCAGACACGGCAAAAGAAGCCAGAATAAATTGTTACACAGTTACTTTTGTTTTATTTCAGTTTTCAATTGTAGGTTTAGTTTTTTTGTTTTATTTGTGTCACTATTTAAATTTTTTAAAAATCAATTAATTAATCAGTGGACATAATTTCACTGTATAGTGTAATATTCACTGTGAGACTGTCCTCACTCTATAAAGAAGAAAAAAATACAGCAGCACAGCAAAGTTATGTTATTTATATGTCATACGTGTGATATAATTTGCTGGTGAAGGAGTAGAATTACAGCATGTGCACATCAAACATGGGTGGAAGTCTTTTGGAAAACAGCATTGATCAAAGGGTAACACCTGTGCCATTGTATCTCTGTTGGGACAAAATATTTCCATGAAGTTTTCATTCAATTTTCTATGAAGATTTGCAAATAAGGTTTTGTCAAATTGGAGATCTAATTTGTAAAATTGGACACAGCTGCAGTAGAAGCAGCTGTAATATTTCAACATTTCAGTACTGGCAGGGCAGGAAATGTGTGTGTGAAATGTGGGACTTTAAGAAGGTTAAAAGGTGAGTGGTTGAGGTGATACGTTCATGAGTAAAGATGCAGAGCTACTACTTCACATTGTCTAGTCTTTTACACAATCCAGCATTCTTAATCACTCTGTAGGGGTGTAAATCCATTCAATGATATTGTGCATTGCAACAACTGTTTTTGTTGGGATTCTATAAAGTGTTTTTAGGGTTCTAAGTAAACAAGTTAGGATCTGCACGTGGTACTAGTGCTGGTCAAAATGCTGTGTCACTTTAACAGGGGGTAGTGCATGTGTATATGTGTTCCTGCTGCACTTCACTGCAATCTAGAAATTTTACAGACTGGAGATTTTTATCTATATAATAATTTTTTGTTCATCAAGCTGTCCATTTGCTTTGGGGATTAAAGCAAATGTTGACAGTTTGTGTTTGAAGGATCACAGAAAATCAGTCAGATGCAGTTTCAGTTACTCATTTTGCTGTCATTGAGTTACTGACCTGCATTTCAAGACATTTTCCCATCTTTATTGCAAATGCTACAAGCACACTATATAGACTTTGCGCATCAATGCAATGACGGAACTATTATGTGTCAATCAATATCTATACTTTACACAGTACAACCCTCACCTCAGCAAACCATATAAAACTCTGGATTTGTGTTATTTCTTAAAAAGCTTGACTTCAACTCTAAAGAGTGTCCCTGTCTCTCTCTAGTTCGCTCTCTCTAAGGTGAAAATGGTCAACTCTTGCTTTGTCGTGGCTGTAATTAATTCCTCCTTGCTGTCCTTCATCGCTGACTCTTCTGACCCTCTGCACTTTGACTACAGAGTTTTCATCTCTATCTTCTACTCCTATGAAAGGTCACGTTTCATTGAGAGAAAATTCAACAGTGACTCTGTCTGCTTCCACTGTGCTTGTAAAACTGATTCACAAACCTGCACAGTAAGTCCTGTAAATCTAAATATGGCCAAATATTTACAGATTAGAAAAGACAGAACCAAGCAGTGAGATCCTTTCTAGCACTGCAGACCATGGAGACTGAATAATGAGAACATTGCATTATGGGGGCCAGGCCCTCTATACCAGTCAAGACAACAGCAGGCTCACAGTCTGATTCCTTAATGGAATCACCAGACGCACATAAATGGCACACAGACAGAGGTGCACAAAAACACACACATATGCATGCACGCACGCAAGCACGCTCACACACACACACACACACACACACACACACACACACACACACACACACACACACACACACACACACACACACACACACAGTTCTATAAGCAAACAAACTTATCACCACAACACTGACAGTAGTACCAGAATCAATAACATCAAATAACTGGATGAATGCACTTCACCGCACACGAAACCAGCCACCCACTTCCCAAAAACCAGAGTAAACCCAAAATTCAACAATAGGTCTAATGGCCTCCCGAGCGTGCTCTTAAAATAGCAACTTTTCAATTTATCTCTCCATCTCTTTCCACCTCTGTTCATCTCTCTTCCTCTCAGTTACAACAGTCTTTTCTCCTCTTTCAATCAAATACATACAAACACAGCAGTGTGACTGTAAAGGCTCATTAGCCCACATCCCAGTTTGCTACAGTGTATATTTATTTTGTCTACATGTATATTGAAATAACTGCTCGTGAATATGTTGTCTGTGTCAACCACTTTTCTCACCCTTACTTCAGCTTTTCACAGATCTGATTTCACCCATGCTAATTGCACCCTAATGGCTTCCTTCCTTTTTTACTCACTTCTTTCTGCCTTCCCCCTAACGTCCAACAGGAGAAATATGTGCATGTTTTCACTGTACTGGCTCTGCTTGTCTTGCTCAAGCTTGTCGCATGCATGCACGCACGCACAAACAAACACAAATCCACACTGAGGTGCTTTGAAGTGGAAAAGGCCTCAAGCTCTGTACCTTCTCTACATCATTCACCCTCCACAACACAAACAAGAGGACAGACATGCACAGTAAAACACACACACACATACACACACACACAGGAGAGGAGAGGAGAGGAGAGGAGAGGAGAGGAGAGGAGAGGAGAGGAGAGGAGAGGAGAGGAGAGGAAGGTGTAATATGCTCTAATGAGGCTGGTCAAAACAAGATGTAATTTATTCCTATGTCACACAATTAAGGGGTCATGCTCTTCATCACACATCCTTGATTGTGTTTTTCCTTTAAATGTTCCTCCACAACTTATCTCTACACTCTGTGCCAATGCTGTAAGATAGCCAAGGTCCAGTAAGCGGAGCAGAATGTCTAAAACACTGAGATGGCACCAGTGCAGCACAGAGAGCCCCAGGCCTCTCCAGCCATTCTAACTTACAGTAAATCAGTGGCCAAGATCCTATCTAGTGCACTTAGCAGGAGACCCACTTATGGCTCTTGCTGAAAGATGAAAGTGACAGTACATGCCTAAAATGCAAAATTTAAATACCAGTTAAAAAAATAATAAAATAATGCAAAAAAATAAAAAGGTTTGGCATTGAGTATAAGATGAAAAAGAAGTGTGTTGCAGCAGTTCTGACAGAGAAAAAAAGGGGGGGAAAACATATTTAAATATACTGCTCTTAATTAATTGTAGGATTAAGACAGCCCTAACAGCTTTTAGTGTAAACTGACATTCCCAGACTCCTGTATAAACTACAGGCATGATAAATAATCACATTATGAGTTGGTCTTAAAATCAGCAGTTATCAGGACTGGGATGCACCAGCTATTCAAAAATTCATTACTCAGTTTGTGTGTAGTTCTTTAACTAGTTTCAAATAAGTGATTTAATAAATTGGGTTGTCTTATGCATTACATAAACAAAAAGCTACTGTAACATCACAACCTGTCACATGACTTCCAAAAATAACAATTTTACGATACCAAACAATATATTAAACTTAACTGATATTTGTAAATGTAGGTATGACTTGTTCATACATGGATGTAAGTGTTCTGAACTTAATAGCACACTATTCACAGTGATAGCTAAATAAAGCATTATGCTACGTTCATGTTATTGGCGTAAAGCTTGCAATTTGAGGTATTGTGTTGTTTTTCTGAAATGTAAAATAAAATTTGAGAACTTCCTAGTCTACATTTGGCACTTAAATAAAAACCTATCTATGCATACAGTAAGAACACATTTGTGTGGTGGATACGGATACATGTGTTCCATTATCTGCTGGCGACTGTATCAATCAGACTGCATCACCTCTAACAACAGTGCATCTAGATAACAAATAGATTAGAACAGAAATAGACTGATGTATGAATGAATATAGTTGCAGAGGCATTGTCCATCTTATATTTATCTTTCCGCTTGTATATACAAATATTGCATTCTATAGTATCTAATTATATTGTAAATGTACAAAGCCATGTACAAAAACCATCAGCTATAAGAACAAATATGTACCTCAGAGCTTAAAAAAAGATATATGATTTAATTGATGGGTTTACATTAGCACAGGGGTTGTGACCTCTGTAAAGCACTGGAGGCTTTTGGGTGATAAAAATAAGGGCTGCAACTAACTATTATTTTCATTATCAAGCAATCTGTGGATTATTTTCTCTGTTAATCAATTAGTTGTTTGGTAAAAAAAATAAAATGTCAGAAAACTGTGATAAATGTCAACCACTATCGTGCAAAGCCCAATGAGGCACCCTCAAATCTAGTTTACTAACATGGAAGACTAAAGAACAAAAAAGACTAAAACTATTTATCAAAATAGGTGGCAATTAATTTAATAAATGGCAACTAATTAATTAATGATTGCAGTTCTGGTGTACTTGGCTAGAAACATGCAAGGACAGGAAGACGAGTAAGTGTGCAAAAAGTGTCACTCTTATTACTTATTTAGTTGAACACCTTTGATAAAATGTACTGATAAATTCCAAAGTGAAAGAATGCAAAAACACACATAAAACCACAATCTGGCACACAGCGAAAACAGAAAACAGGAAATGAAACACATGCACAGATATACAGAGCACATTATGTCTTTGTGCACCACCTTTGTTTCTAATGCCTGTGCTGCTACTGCTTCAAGGTTAAAACACAGACATAACTGCATACGGAGCCTTTAGCTCACTACCAATCATTCCACTCTCATTACTCTCCCTCCTATCTATCTATCTATCTATCTATCTATCTATCTATCTATCTATCTATCTATCTATCTATCTATCTATCTATCTATCTATCTATCTATCTATTCACTTCTGTTCTGAGGTTAAGTGTCCTCTCATTGCCATCGGGGGTATTTATAGACCTCTCTTTGTATTAACAGTCACCAAGCTCTCAGCTCTCTCTCTCGCTGTTTCACACACACACACACGCACGCACGCACGCACACACGCACGCACGCACGCACGCACGCAGGCACGCACACACACACACACACACACACACACATACACACACACACACACACACACACACACACACACACAAACACACACACACACACACACACACACACCATCTTTGTCTCACTATATCTAAAAGAGTTCAGCTCATCTTAAATAGCACAGCTCATGCCCAATCACATTTACTCTCTAGCATTCTTCCCTGACGTCCTATTTGCATAATCCACATCCTGCTCAATAGTTGGACCTAAGGTGTATCACATGGCTCCAGCTGAGCTAAAAGGTTCACATGTTTATGTCTGACAGGCAGGGAAAGTGAGAGATAGAAAAAGATGACCTTACAGGTTAAATAACCAAAAGAAAACATGTCTTAAAAAGACAAGGTGAGAGGAATATTCTCCTGCTTTTCTCTCTCTCTCTGACATCTAACATATCAAGGACTTGATACCCACTCATTAAAGCTTATGTGAATAAAAGGTGTATTATCTCTGGTGCATTGATGTTGCTTTTTCAGCTCATCAAAGTATAGCTCCAAAACAAAAGGCCTGTATCTGGTAATGTATGTGTGTGCACCTGTCATCTCTTGGTGTATCTGCTTGTGTGTTAGTGTGTGCAAGTGCAAACATGTACAAATCACTTCTGGTTGCGTGAATCCATTTAACATAATCTGTGGTTAGAGGCAAGATATCCTTCTAAGAAATACACTAAATCCAATATCTGCACTGCACTATTGTACTGAAAGAGAAAGCTGTTTTAGTTTTTACATTGAATTTTCTGTCATTTGTGTCATTCATTCCTAAATAATAGTTTTGATTTTCACCATTTAGAGCTATTCTAACATAAAACATTTGTATGCATTTTTCAAAGCAAAATTATGTATTAGGGCCACACTACTGTAAGAACAAGCATTTCTTCACATCAGCTCAGCTATATGATCAGAGGCTCTATGGTATGTGTCATGACAATCAGTGGCAGCATTACTGCACTAAGTGGCCTTACATAAACACATCAGGGTAATGGTGGCTGACAGCACCTTGCTGAAGTCCGCCATGTAAAGACACTCACCAGCAGCACAAGCAACCAGATCAGTTCAAACACAATCACTGCTATACTGGTTGAGAGAGGGGGCCACTGGGAGACACAGATGTACACAAAGCCACTGTGTAATATCCCTTTAATGTTCCACTGGGACTCAAAATATGTGAGTGAGTGAGTGAGTGAGTGAGTGTGTGTGTGTGTGTGTGTGTGTGTGTGTGTGTGTGTGTGTGTGTGTGTGTGTGTGTGTGTGTGTGTGTGTGTGTGTGTGTGTGTGTGTGTGTGTGTTTACAATGGACTTGCTCTACATCTTTCTATCATTGTGTTAATTTGCTGTTCCCAATTGGGGCTGATTTTGTTACAGTAGGGGCCTAAAATAAACAATCACACACAAATACACACGTAATAGCTAAAACATAACACTCAACCTTAAATCTCCACTGGTTTTCCACAACCTTGTGGAAAGTGGTCATTCCTCTAACCAAACAGCACACTGAGGCCTCACGGCTGCAGACACCGTCCCTCATACCTGCCTGTAATTAGGCCCCTCTCGACAACTCAGTGGTGCCTATCGGACAGCTATGTGCGTTTGTGTTTTGCAGAGGCCTTGACTATATTTGTTTAGCATGGACGGTTATTGAGAAAACAGAGTCGCATGCGATGATGATCTGTCTCAGTGGAGCGGGTGACGGACGTGTGCACAACAAGAAAACGAGAAGCGCATGATCACAAACCAATGAGGGTGGTTATGGGCAAAAAGGGGAGGTGGGGGATGGCAGGTGAGTGGGCTAAATGAGATAATAACATAAGCCGTATTACTTACATCTCTGAATTTATCCCATCTTCCAGCGAGCCACTTATCATCCAAAAAATTGCCGGTGTCGGAGCGAGCGCAGACGTGTCCGAAGGCGACGGCGCACACACACAGCAAGGCGACGCTCAGCATCTGCGGACACATAACAACAACGCGAAGATAGGACATGGGCTGCAGGGGAAGCAATCGCGTTCAAAGCAGAGGCAGTTCAATCTGCATCACAACAGCAAAGAACAGTTATCCACAACACTGAATAAAATAATGCGGAGATGCTTTTTCTCCTACCTTGTCGCATCAGCTGCTCTCTAGACTGTATGTGCTCGCTGCCGTTTTCTGTCACTAGTAATAGCTCTCTCTCTCTCTCTCTCTCTCTCTCTATCTCTCTGTCTCTCTCTCTCTCTCTCTCCCCGCACCGGCTGTCGGTGCGCAGCAAATCGGGAACGCGCATGGCACCATGCGCGGGCCCTGCGCTCTGGCCCGCTTTTCCTTGTTTCTCCCCCCCTCTCCTCGGTGCGGAGGAAACAGTCATTATGGCTCACTATGGGCTGTTATCAGGCCACCGCAAAAGTGTTTATCACTGAGTACCTCTCATGAAAGGAAATCTGGGCAATCTTCTGATAAAGATTATACAGTACATAGGTCCATATCACAACAAAAATATATAAACTTGGACTACGTTATTCCAGATGGCATATTTTTTAAAAAGTATTATATCAATGTATTTCACTCTTACATTAAAATGGCAATCAATTATTTCACATAAGAGAGATGCACTGGACTTACTGTGTTCATGTGTGGATGCACATGTGTGTTCCTTTTACTTCTCCCATGTTTCTGCTCTGTTACATCTCATGGGAGCCGCTCAGGCTTGTTTATACAGTAGGTGACTCATGAAAGAGTTTCACTCACATTCCTGGCAGAGGTTAGCTCAGGACTGTAAATTGATGCTACAAGATAACATGGTTTCCATAAGAAATGCACCTAAATGGCCCGCTGAGGATGATTTGTAGAGGTGGGTGGGGCCATTCCCTGTTAAATTGGTCCTTTCTGGGATATGCAGAGCCCAAAACATTCTTCCTAAGAGTGGCTGAGGTGTTTTTTCAAAGGTGTTTCAAGTCAGGGAAAATGTGTTGTTACTGTACTTGTTTTGGACTACATCATGATACCACAGGGACTAGTCTGCAACTTTGTCACAAAGTGGCCCACAGTCAGTGACAAAAAAAAGAAATCAAACATGAGTTAAGTTCCAGAAATGACTTTTTTTGCCTACTTAAACTAAAATAATACAATAATAATGTTATTCAGGTCAGTATGCAGTGTGTGAATGAAGCCACTTAAATAGGCTGAGGCCCAATTTATTGAGGTATAGGCACTTTTCTTCTTTACCACACTTTCTTGTCAACCTACTATTTGAGTTTTCAAAACTTTTATAAATAAACCTGTAACTGTTTTCTTTTGTTTAAAAAAAATGTATAAAACTACGTGCCAACAAAGAGGGAGGGATGTCAAAACTGTGTGGCAGACCTAAATAACAAGTTACAGTTCTTCTCAGTTGCTTTTTGCACAGTTGTGAAGGAAAAACATGATTCTCAAAACACTGCAAATCTCAAATGTTCAAATATCTACTATATCTAATATCTAAGTACAAATATCTTCAAATTATACAGTGATTCAGTCTGAGTGAGTTTGCCTCTGTAATGCAAATCAGTTCAACAGCTTTTCTAATGATCAATATAACTGTCATCATCATGCTCAATGTGTAAATCCTCATATGCAAAAATATCTGAGCCAGCTGTCACAACCTTTCAAACATAAATATTCAATTGCTTTCAGTAGTCCTTTCAGTCGGTGCAAAACCTCAGCTATCATTTCTCAAAAACTATAGTTTTACATATGTCACAGACATCAGACGACAAAGGCTTGTTCAAAAAGAAGATAGGTGTGAAAATATACTGCATGTTGCTGAAGGTTGTACCTTGCAAAAGTTGTGTGTGTATTGTAACAACTATCACACAAAATGCTTTGACCTGATGGAGTATTTGATTGGCCAATGAGATGTTGGAAGGGATTTATATGTTGTATTTGATTTCAAAATTGTTTCCTATTTACATGTATTTGTTATATTGAGACATTTTTCCTGTACTTCATCACTCTAGTTTCTGTTTTATATTATTGTCACATATAGAACAGGGGAAATAACACAAACATTTATTCTGACTCTTGAAACTGGTGCTTGTATGAGCTGAGTTTATTAAGCTAGCTGTAGAGGATATTTGACTTTATTATTTGGTGTAAGAATGTACAGTATAAAATGATGTGGCTATTGCTCTTATAACTGCAACAGAGTTTCAAAAAATTTGCTTACAGTAAGCGACTGAGCAAAAATGTAAAAGAAAAAACAACATGAAATGTCTTAGTAAGGTGCTGAGGCATAAATGCCACCAGAACAGCTTAAGTGCTTCTTTGAAAAATTGCTTTTTGGATGATGATGGTGGAGAAATGTCAGCCCAAAATATCCCATGGGTGTTCCGTTGGGTTGAGATCTGGTGACTGTTTATGCCACAGCATATGATTCACATCATGCTCATACTTAACCTTTCATTGACATCTTGTGTCAGCTGTATGGAAGTATCTACATTTATGTTTCTCCACTTATTGATTCAAGTTTTTCCTATAATTTTTCACATGTTTGTAGTAGAGCAAGATGAAGAGATGCAGACATTAGGGAGATGAAAAAACAGAAACATTGCAAACATGAAGAGGGTGAGCAAGTTAGATCATATTAATATTATTACCAGCCGGGCTCTTCAGGAGCTTGATGGTCAGCAGGGCCAGGACATCATTATGCACAGTTGCTGTAGAAACCAACCTTGACCTCAGCTTCACATCTTCATCTTCATAAAAGGCTGTGGAAAAGATGAGTGTGTATATATGTGTGTGTATGTGTGTGGGCATGTGGAAAAGATAACAGGGTTCAGATATTTGAAAGTGAAATTAGAATCATGAAGCATGCATGACTGCGTCAGAGAGACACATGAGAGTGTATCATGTGGCGTTTGCACAACTAGGAAGATAAACGGTCAACCGCATTAGCATGCACAGGTACAGAGAGGTAAAAGATGTTTGATGTGAGTTCTGTGTTTGCTCCAACAGGAAGTGTACAGCATGTAAACAGGAAACTAGTAGTAGAGAAAGCCACTGGTTGAAAGAGCAGGAGGTGTCATATTACTTTGAACCGTGCTTTGTTCTTTCAAATCAACACGTCTCAGTGGTGACAAGATAGTTGTGAAGATGTTGGTGTGTTAGGTTTGTGGATGAATTGGTCCTTCTTTTATGGCTTACTGTTAGCTTGTGCTATATGTCATTCGTGCAAATGGAAGCAGTAAAGGGGGTGTTGTGTGTGTGTGTGTGTGTGTGTGTGTGTGTGTGTGTGTGTGTGTGTGTGTGTGTGTGTGTGTGTGTGTGTGTGTGTGTGTGTGTGTGTGTGTGTGTGTGTGTGTGTCTTCAAGCCCAGGGGGTTCATACATTATTCAGTTTCAGACATTAAAGATGTAGATGTGGTCAGAGACATATGCAGGGGAGACACACACACACACACACACACACACACACACACACACACACACACACACACACACACACACACACACACACACACACACACACACACACACACATACACGTGTTGTTGCTTAATAAAACTCTGCACAGATTTTTCATTCCACTGTAGTTTGATTTTCCTTTTTTTCCCCCCTCTAAGTTAATTCATGAACAAATGCCAAAGATTCAATCTTTACACAGGCAGAGAGAAAAAGATGAGGAAAAAGAGATGGAGAAAGAGAGGTGATTAAGAAAATAGGACAAAAACAACGTAATGTGTGAGTGTGTATTTGGATGGGAGAGGCATGAAATGTGTCTCAAGGAGCGGAGATTTCACAGCTCAGTGACTCTGTCACTGTGCACCTGCTCACTCAGACAGTCGGGGGGAAGGAAATGAGAGGAGAGAGCGAGGTGAGGTGAGGGGATTTGGGGTAAAAGGAGTAGAAAATCCATCAAGAAAGAATTAGGGTGAGCTTACCATAGGAATTTATTCCGTAGATTAAAAATACTCAAGAGAAAGGCCTACCATGCAATACCATATCGCACTTTACTGTGACGATGCCACTCTGCACTCTTACACTATATGACCAAAAGTATGTGGACACCCAAACATGACATCCTTATGTAATTATTAAACACCTCTTGGGCACTAATATGCATATAACAGCCTCCACTTTTCAGGTAAGGCTTTCCACAAAATTTCTGAATCTTGTAGAGAATAGATAACAACTGCTCTTGTAGCTTGGATTTGCTCTCATTCTGCCACATGCACAAGATAACTAACATGTACACAACCAGCATCCTGAAACGGACGCAGCCAAATGGAATTAAGCCATAATATATGAGCCATATGTGACTTGATACAATTAATTATGTGAAAAAGGCCTATTATATGTTGTAGCATTAAGATTTTTCTTAAATGGAACATACTGTCAAGAGGTTGTAATCAAATGCATGAAAACCGACCAAAAGTACATCCAAGTATGGGGATGAGGGTGTTTACGTACCTTCGATCATATAGTATATGTCTCTCTCCCCATTGTAGCAGAATTGAATATGCTTTAATGGTATTCATTTCACTCAAACAGCACTGCAAAAGATTAAGTCACAATGTAAGAAATAATGAAGAATTCTAACAATTATAATTATATAAATATATCATAAAATGTAGTTTGAGGTCGTTTTTTTTCTCTCTCTCTCTCTTGCATCATCTGTCCCTCCCCATCATGATGGAAGAGGGAAGGTAACAAAAAAGCTGAACTAGAGAGAGACTCAGGTGTGTCTAAATCTGTAATTGGATTTCATGTAATCTCTGTTCTTTGGTGAAATTAAACATTTGAGATGGGTCAGTTTCGCTACAAGTCTAGAAACAGTTTTATGAAATTTGTGCAGAGGGAATTTTGTCTAGGATTTTGTGCGTTGTTGTGAAGTTATATGGATATATACGTGTATGTAAGTGAAATGTGGTTCTCTGTGGGTGTGTGTGTTTGAGAGACAGAGATGGAGAGAGGAGAGGAGGGAGCGGGGTGACTGTGTTATCTTGCAAAGCAGACGTTTGGAGCATAGCTCTGACTATAAGGTCAGTGTGAGTCCTGTGTTTTAGCCCCAGGATGAAACACTAATAGCAGAGTAATGACAGAGGGGGAAACTGCAAAGAGGAGATAAGGCAGACAGAAACAAAATGGCCATCGCTGAGAGGGCTGATTACAGAGCCAGTGTGGGAGCATAAGAGAGGAAAAGAAGCAAAAAAAGAGAGATAGATAGGGGTAGGGACTCAGGGAATAAACATGCAAATATGAAAAGACTAATAGAAAGAGTGGTGATGAGAAGAAGTGCACCATTTGTGATGTCTTTACTAACATATTAAGAATCAACTAATGGAGTTCAACTGCAAATGTTTAGGTTATGGTGTTTGTTCTCCCCCTTGTGGTAATTATTAGACATTACACTAAGAAGACAAGACGTGCATCCAAAAATGTATTCCTGAACTTTTAAAAAAAGCTAAACTGGGGCTCTAAATCAGGTACTAAAGTACAGATTGTATGATATCTGATATTGGGCTATATAAAAACAAACTTGTCTTGCCAAATTTCACAAATCCTCCTCACTTTCCCTTTTGACGCAGGTGAAAATGAAGCTGAACGAACTGTTGCTCAAAGATACTTAAGCAAATTCCCATCACTTTCAATCCTAAAATAGGCTGTACTATACATGATTGTTATCTAAGGTGTAATTCCTTCAGATGTGGGATTTATAATTATATTTCACAGAGTTGTGTGACCAATAGTTGATTAATTAATGGACCTTAATACAACCTTACAACCTTAAACAGTTGTTTAAGTGCATCTTTATTCATGTAACACACATAATTCTTGATCTCTAGAAAATCTTATGGGCATGTTTGTTGAACCACAAACTCTGAGTGTGAAAGCAGCAAGAAACCCTGCACTTTAACTCAGTATATTAATGAAGAAGGTCTGAGTAAAGGTTCCCCTTTCCTGATGAAGGTCTGAGAATCGAAACATTGTTTATAATGTGAGTAGAATTTTTAGAAGGTTTCACAGATGCACCTTTATTGCAATAAAACTACTGCAATAAACTACAAATAAATCCTACCATTATGAAGTGAGGTTGTAATGCTCAGTTTTTGTTCATATTGAAAAAGAGCTGCTGGTTCATGGCTCTATGGTCATTTTTGAGTCATGGCATATATGTCATTTCCTCAATCCCCAAACACATTACAGAAGGGGACAGAATACATCTCATTATAACACGGTCACCACTAAATAAAGTCTTAAAAAATAACCATCTAGTTTAATCAACACTTCTCTGACACAATTTTTATGAAAGCAAACATTACAACTGTTGTTATCAATTAAATTACAGTGCAAAGATATATCTATTATATAGATATAACTGCTAATGTAGTGTACATGGATAGCAATTGTACTGTATGGCTCTTACAACAACAGCAATTTTCTTACTTCCTGTTGCTGTCCCTAAATCCTTGTAATGTCAAGAGGACAGAATTGGGTGCATGAACATATCTCCTCGTTGCCAGCAAGCAAGCCACCTCTTGCTGAAGCCTATTATAAAAGCTTCCCATCAATTAATTCACATTATTTCTTTGCATAATTAGAGGAACATTATTCCACATAGCAACAATAATAATACACAAGCTCTGGGCTTTGAAAACAGGTGGCCTTCTGCTCTCTCAATATGTTTTACATAAAGGCCAGTCTGGTTTTATGATGACTCAATCTGCAGTCTCTCCTCTGTTGAGTCTATTGCAAATTTTGTCTTATTAAGTCATGGACAGAGAGATGAACCATCCTCAGGTCATCTAACTAAGATGTTAGGTCTCACTGGGTCCCAGGGATGCTGCTTGCTTTTTTTAACAGGTCACAATTATGTTTTAAGAAGTGAATTCAGTATCTGAACATTTCTGTGACATTTTGACTTTAAATGTCTTCACCATTGTTTTGGAGTATTTTAAAATGGGCAAAGTCTCAAGCTTTTCTCTAAATTTCTGACAATATAATTAGCTTCATTGCCTTCTAAAGGCTTTTTCACCAGCTGTCTCATAGTCACACTTTCACAAACTGTATCAAACTGTATACAACTAATTTAAAAGTTGGTAACCCTGCTGCATCAAACCTTAGTGTCTCCATAGTTACATTTGTAGTTCATTTTGTCCTAATTTAGTTTAGTTTATCTTCGGCACATTGTACATCAGCAACAAATAAATGACATGACACAGTTTTATACCTTTGGAATATAAGTACCTTTGTTATATTGGTATATAAGTATACCTTAGGTTGCATACCTACTTATTTAGTAGTTTTAACAGTACATTAATTTTATTTTCTATTGTGCACATCTAGTTAACTTTTGTACACTTAACACTGGTTTGTCTAAAGTTGAGTCATCTTCAGTTGTTCTAACTTGTATTTTATTGAGTTACCAGTGCTGAGGGTCCCTCTGCTGGTTGCCACTGCTGGATGACATCTTGCCTGGGCAAAAGATGAGCTCCATAAAGCACAGCTGTTAAATATAGGAAGTTGCCAATCAGACTCTGCCACAACATAGGGGGTTTGTAGAATATATGGAGTTTCAGTACTTTTGTTTTGGTCAACCTGTAAATTAACCTCTTGATAAATTGTTCTGTGTTTTTGTTGTTTGTAGTTCAATTGGTAGTGTGTTGATTGTGGTTATTCCTTTTGTTTCATAAATGAAGTTTAGTTCTGTTTTGTTGACCTCTTTTATGGGCCCAGAGCTTTTATTATTTTTTGTAAATTGTTTTCTCCATTTTACACCCCATGGTTGCCAGCTCAATCCCTTTACACTCCTGCTGTATATTTTCCTTTTTTATTTTCTCTCTGGATCACTGTAACACCCTCATTGCTGGGCTCCAGAATCCCGAAGGCTGAAAACACCACTTCTTGAACCTGACAAAATTCAACTCTGCCATCCCTCTGTATGCTTTCCTAGTGCACATGTACAAGGCTGTGTGGGAATCTGGTCTTGACAGACCTCCAAGCTGCCCGAGCAGTTTATTCACATTCTGCCACTTCCAGACACTTAGATGCCCTTTCCCTGTGTTGACCAGATCATCACTCAACATGACCTCGACTACAGACTCCTGCCTTCCCAACTGAGAAACGACCTTCCAACTTCAGACAGAACAGAAAATTCATTCCTTGCCTTCTGTCAGAGAAAACCCATCATCCATATCTTATCACTGAATATATTCTCCTCCATTCCACTCTCTCGGCAGCTCTCTATCAAAAAAGTATCTCTGACAATCCCCTCTCTCTCCCCTTGGCTTTCTTTTCAAGGCACTGATATTGTACTGTATATCCCAGGATCATGTGACAACAGCAGACACGATGTGAAAGAATAGGTACATTATTTCAAGCAATGCAGGGTCATTTATAATTCCTGAGGGGAAAAACTAAAAATCTAGCACAATTGCTTCTGAAAATGTAATATCCAGCACCACTGGTCCCAGGCTGAACTTTGAACATACTGATAGCGGGACCAGCACCTTGACCGTCACAGCCACAAAGTCAAACAGATGTTACCCATTTACAGAACTGTGCATCATTCTCTTTATAGAGTTGGATGCTTCAATAAATGGTGACCACAACATAAGTGATTTATATACTATCTCTGAATACATTTTTGAAAAACCAGTCTTATTAAAGTTAATAGACCAGAAAGGGATCTTCAGTATGTTGATGTCCGTGAAATCACATGGCTGCATTTGCTCAACTTCCCAGATAAACCAGTGAATGGCAACACTATAAACAGTCTGTGTTGTTTTATATCTACTCTAGATTTAATACAAGTTCATTTAGGACAATCTTACAGTTGGCTGTGTGTCATTGACATCATGTTTATGATCAAGTTCATTTCCATAGAACGTGAGTACATTTCATAACCCCTATTATAAAGTGAAGGCAGCTTTGTTAGTCAGTGCAGATCATGGCTTTGAGTGCTGAATGATTAGCATTACATATATTGTATATGTAATGTATACCCTCAGTTTTTCTTAATCATCATATAAGGATAGAGGATGTCATTCTGTACTGATTGTAATGTCTTTTTAGGCATATTTGTAGTTTTGGGCTGTGAATGAAATGCACTTTACTTGACTACTATGTATCCAGAACATCAACCTCTTTTTCTTTTTCTTTTTTTTAAAGATGCAAGTTCTTCAACTGGCCAACAACTGGCTGACGAAGCCCTCTGATTAATTAATCATCTGGCAGGAAGGATGCTTGAGAAGAAATATACTAATCAACCTTCACATATCAGCAGTACTGCTGAGAAGAGGTAATTGTATAGTTGAGATAATTGATTCTGTGTAAATGTTAGTTATTGTGTAATTATTCATTTTAAGAACAATATTGATAGAAACACATATTAATCTGTACTTTACTTCATTGTAATACTAATATTTGTCCACTAGGGAGCAGAACACAACATTTATGGAAGTGGCATCTTCCCAAATTCAGTATAAAATAGAAATATAATTCAAAAACATACAAAGACCTTCTGTCCTGCAAATATTGACCACCTTTGGTTTGTGGAGCCATGTCGCTTTCAGTGCATTACATTCAGTGCTCAAATCATTTTAATTTTCATAAATATAGAAAGGTAGTATTTATTAATTTGGTCATTTTATAATATATTTGTAATCCCATGACTAAGGCAGACATCAAATCATTGCCTTGTGTGTCATTTTTAATGCCTAGTTTTGTACAATCCAAGCTCCCCCTGTTGCCTCATGCCTGCCTGTTTTTCTATATCTCTCTCTCTCTTTGTTGGCAGTCTCCTTGCTTCCATGCTTCTCCCTCCCTGCTCTCTCAGCAGCTTTTGATGTCTCTCAAAATATGTAAGTCTTAGCACCCCAAGTGCCCCCTTTTTCTGCCTTCCTTTTTTAACACATGCATGCACACACAGACACACACCATGACCATCACTCTACGGGAGAGTTCTGTCATGCTCTGTAGATTGGGTGTCCCAGGGTGATTAAATATTGATATGGAGCTCAGGTAACACACATGATATCACATGAAGGAGGGGGAGGGCAGGAGAAAGGGAGGGAAGGGAAGAGGGAGAAAGAGAATAGCATAGGAGGAGCAAGAGAGAGAAAAGAGAGAGTGAAACAGAGAGAAAGAGTGCACACGGACAAAGTGGGAAAGAGACACACGATGAGTGAAGGCAAGAGCCAGCTAACAGACAAATGGAGAATGAGTACTTGCATACACTCCAAATCTACAGGCCTTTCTGGATTGGAGGGAAGAGTGGATGCTCAAGCCCTCTAGCCAATAGCAGTGTGGCATATTATGATGACTCAGGGCATAGCTGAGGAAATGCGACAACGGGGCAGTGAATGTATCGAAACAGATGAAAAGTGTGTGTGTTTGTGTGTGTGTATGTGGTGGAGAGGGAAGGGCAGATGCATAAACAAATGGATCACTGTTAGAGAAGAAACATCCATTTGTCTTTACACACACCATGGCTCTGCTCTCTAACCCCAACCCCCACCCCAAAATCATTTTGCATTCCCCTCAGTTTAAGTGTGTGTTTACCATGTAAACAGACTTACTTCTTTGTGTGACTGTTAAGTCCCAGCGTCAGCATAATTACAATGAACTATCCATCTAAATTCTTTACCTTCAGCTCTTTGCTGCCTGATAAGCATCTGTCTTCTCTTGTCTGTTTGCAGGTGGGGGAGTAAACTCAACCTCCTTTCCCGGCCACTGCTGCAGGCAAACTGCATTAGTATAACAGCTTTTACTATTTTACTCCTTTCGTATGTGTATATTGTGCTGTATCATTGTAATTTGTTTGTGTGGTGGATACATTGAGACAAAACTATCCTCAGTTCTTCCACATTAAAATCAGCAATTGTTTGAAAAATAAATACAACACACATAAACTGGTGCTGATGGTGTATTAATGTGTCTCAGCAAAACACTTCTTCTTGCTGATTATAAAGAAACATTACAACGCATTTTTGGGCAATGAGGTTTTAGTAGAACACAGTGCTCAATTCTAGCACCATCAGGAACTTCATCTTCAAGCCATTGGTCATAAATATTTTAGAAGCGCGAGAGCACGCACACACACACACACACACACACACACACACACACACACACACACACACACACACACACACACACACACACACACACACACACACACACAGTTGAGTGAGTGAGGTACATAATGTTATGTTAATGTATAAAATGGTTAATAACATATTGCCTGCCTTAAAGGATGAAGAATCTTTGCATACTATCCAGTTTCTCTGTTTCTTTTACTCTCTCATTACCATCAGCTTTACCTCACAATGAAGCATTCAGGCTGCAGTATCTCTTACAGTTTCTAATGCATGCTTATAGTTGATCAAAAGTAAAAGATATAGACTATAAAATATGGATTCCACTTTGTAGTAAGGCACCTGTTTAAAAAAAGGGTTAATCAGTTGTAACTTGTGGCTTTGTAATGGTAAATAAATCATTTATAGTTTAGCTATAAATAAAAAAAAAACAAATAAAACAACAACCAAAAAACAAAAACATTTCACCACTTATATGCATTTATTAACATCAGCAATAAGAACACTTGATTAAAAACCTTTTATTAATACATTTTTTATGACATTTACAGTGGCAAAAAGTAGTAAAGTATTAGCGGCAGGAACTACGTTAGAAAGGTTAGACACCAGTGAAGGGTTTACACACAATTTTGTAAACCATTTTGTTGTTACTTATTGCTCATAATTGATCCATAAACTTTTTTTGCAAAAATATCAAACATTTTCTGGTTCCAGCTTCTCAGAGAAGGCTTCTTTCTCTTTTATGTCACTATAAACTAAAAAATAGTTTAGTTTTGGATGGGTGGTCTGACAAACAAGGAACTTAAAAACTCTCATTAAGGCTCTGGGAAACTGTGCATGTTACTATTAAAGTAATCAAATCATACAAACATATATTAAGTAGGTTAGTTGGTAATGAATACAATAATAGCTTGAAGCTTTACAACTTCAAACCATGTACAATATCTCGTTGGACAGAGGTACCATAATATGAGATCAAGCCTAATAGTAGCCTAATAATGTAAAAATGTTTTGAAGCATAATTATTACAGATAAGCATTGATAATTTCCTCTACTTCAGAGGCACAATCTTCCTATAATATAAGCACTATTATGATCAACGAATGAATCATAGTAGATATTAAATATGACACCAAATAGACCAGGCCAATAAAAAAGATATCAAACATGATATCAGACAGGGAAAGGTGGCCTTATTTATCAGTCCAAACAAAAGGGCCCATACATTCATCCTAACTGTTGACAGTATCAACATCATGGAGTCAGCTGACCGACTGAAACCAAGTACCTGTATGAGCCGAGGCCCCCCACCCTTATTGTGCTCACCATCTTAACCACTCCGGCACTCGTCTCCTCACTGCCACTCCCTTCCTTTCCATCGTGCTACACCGCTGGTCCCGCCTTTCACCGCCCCTGTGAGAGGGAGGGAGTGCGGGTTTAATGTTCCCTCTGCCTGTCTTCGATACCCGGGGACCCACTCTACTTCACAGGCATTTTTTTTCTAAGTCCTCACCACTTTTTGTGTTTCATCTCCCCGACACTTTAAATTCACCTTCAAGAAAAATTAGGACTACTGCATTTCTACCCCCCCACCTGTCCTGTGCACCATCCATGTCTCAAGGTAAGGCCAACACAAGACAAGCTAAGTGCGTATCACAACAGGTGCAGCGTAAACTCAGCCCAGTTTGCTCAACAAAACTCCAGTTTGGTTAATTGTTTAAGCATAGAGTCGCACAGTTGATACTGTTACAGCTAACAGCTATGAACTCGTCCGCGTAGTTTGGCTGTTTTATGTAACCAAAAATTCAGGTGCGAGGGTCTAAACCTCTGGAGACAGGTGTAGCCAGGTTGCTGTGTGGCGTTCAGGCTCCTTATTTAAGTCAACATGGGCTATTCCTATCTACTACTTCATTACTTTGTATGTGAATTCAGTAGTAATCTGTCTTTGATATTAATTTATTTTTTAGTCTTACTATATTAAAACATTCCTAAACCTAGTTTGTTGGGTCTTTATATCATAATTTAAAAATATTTACATCTGGAACAGATGTAGATATTTGTTATATTGGCCAATTTTAACACTCTTAATATTGGGATGTGTGAGTTTTGTATTAAGCTCCATAAAAACACTGTTTTAAAACAATAAGCTATACTTGTGATGACAGAAGTTTGAGTATCAGTGATATAAAAATTATAGCCTATATAACACTTTGTGATCCCGTTACAGCTGATTACATGACAGAAGGTAACAATTCCATTATAAACTCAAATTTTCAGGTGGCAGTCTCCCAGTATATGACCTGAAAACTAAGGTGAACTCATTTTCCAAGCTCATTTATCCTTAAGACAGTGTTTCTATTTCTTTTTTACCCTAATGAGCCAACCTACAGTACATCAAAGCAAAATAATCACTGGATATTTGAAAAAAAACAAAAAACAAAAAAAATGTAACCTGTGAATCTGCAGATGAGAGGTGACTAGAGCAGATATACAAGTCACCACCAAACCTGCCAACATTTTTTTTTAGAATTTTTAAAATCTTTTTCTTCAGGATATCTTTGTACAGTATTGCTTGAAGTCAAACTCTCTGTGTGTGCTTAGCTAAGAGGTGTATCATTGCAGGAAGCTTAACTCATTAAAAGGGATAAATGGATAAATCCACATACAATGAGGTGGCTTGCAGTACTTGAGAGAAAGTGTGTACACAAGTATTAAGGTTGTCAATCCAAATCTAATGATTAATATCATCCCTGAAGTCATTTGAACAAAATTAATATATTGCCTGAGCACAGTTTAAAGCATACATTGATACTTTTACCCTTTATTTGCCACTATATACGTGCTTTCAAACAGTCTTCGCATTAATCAGTGCTTCTTTGTTTTCAGTGCATAATGTTATTGAGTTTCTGTGGTCTTTGGTTACGGGCAACCTTACTGCTTTTTCTCAGTCCTCTGCTTTATTTGTTTATTGGAAGTAACTCTTGGGAAGAAAAGCCTGTTTTACCTGTTCTTGAGTGGTGATGGTTGAGGTGTTGTGGGGGTGCTACAGGATTCCGAAGGTTAGAGGAAACAATGCATAATGTACACACCTTTAAAGATGTTGTTAAGAAAGGGCTGAATGGAACTGAACGAATATTTGTGTACCATTTTGCAATGACATTTACAGAGCCTAAATGTATAGTATGTTATCCAAAAGTACAGAATGTAATCTCAGATTACATCTGGCCACCTGGATAGAATTGGGTAACACTGGGTGTGGGTAGCAAATAAAATGCTTCAGTAAGTAAACTTGTGTATACATTTGATCAGAAACACACGTGGAGGAATGTATGGCTGGTTTACTGACCCTGTTGTATGGAGATATTTATAAGTTGGCTCTTTGTCAAACATGCCCTCTGTCAAATGCTGAAGAAACTTAAAGTGATGAGGGCATATGGAGAGACCATGTTGCCATTATAAACAGCTTCTCATGTGGCTTCCTTGGTGTGTTAAAGTCAAGTGTTTTTTTCCACTTTAATTTTGTTGTCACTAAAATTCAAAGACTCTGTCTCTCAACCTTAGCTTAACTCATCTGTGAAGTGCTCCAGGTTCCACCCTCAGATTTAACAAGTCATTATTCTTAGCCTCCCATAGACTTTGAGCCTATGTGCCTTTTTGCACATACATGCACTAAGATATTTTGCTTGCAGATCAACATATGCCAGCATGTCTATTTTCATCATCAAAGTTTAAATTGTGATATGATGAAAATGATATGCGATAGATAATGATTCCATCACACTCAAAAGCTTTGGTATGCTAAAAAGCATCCATCAAGAGGCCCCAGTTGGATTGTGTTGCAGCAAACAAACCCTAGATCAGTTCATCAAGCACCATTTAAAGGCTATGAGGTAAAACAAACCGCTTAGGCTGACTTGTGTTTGACTTAATATCAGTTCTTGGAAGTCACATCTCCCCTCTCAACAGGGTGCATTGAGCTAATGAACCCCCACTGTGAAGCAGCAAGGCTTCTCCTCCCGCTGTGCTAAATCAAGAAAATGCTCATTTAGATTATGGTATTACAGAGTGATTATCACTGTATAATTACCATCTTATGACAGTCTAAATAGATTTTTGGCATTTAGTTTGTTTGAAACCAAGGTGGTAATTAGTAAAAAATCACATTTATGTTATTGTCATTCTCAGTTTCTATCATGCTAGTTTGCTCTTCATCTAAATAGAAAGACCCATTAATTAGTATCAATAAGGTTAGATGCAGTTATTGCGGTTTGAAGTGTCTTTGTTGAGTAAATATATCAATATTTCTGGTTATGATTCATATCACAATATGGCAAATGTTTGCATAATAAAATATAAACATAATATAGTATAATAAAATAATATAATTATCATATAAAATCAAACTGATGTTGAATGCAATGACCTGCGTTCCAAGTTGATAACATGAAATTCTAAATAATTAAATTATTTAAAACAAAACTTAAAAATGATGGTCATATAATGAAAATATTATTTTAAGTAAATAAAAATCAATATTGAAGTATGTCAAATATATTTTTGGTTACTGATTTTAAATGTTTTATATATTAACTGTAGATGAATTAAGGAAAAGATAATGGTTGCAGAGTATTGGGTAAAACTTGATAAGAAACTGCAGTTTTATCGTGGAAGTAGGCAATGCTGAATGAAATGAAACAGTTGCTTTTTTTGATTAAGTATAACAATATTTTGCATATTTTTGCTAATTCATTCAATCCAGATAATTTCTTCAGCCCTCCCTGTGCACAGTGTAACCAGACTCCATTTTTAGTAACTTAAGTCATGACGCATCACAGTCCTCAGTAGACAGTGGCTGGTTTCTATAGTTACCATCAACAGTCTGGGCTGAGAAGTGTTGGCAAACGATATCCTGAGGACAATGCTAAACAAAATGGTGGCCACCTGCAGTCGTTGAGTTTCTACCACGCCCCAGCTGTTTACAGAGAGAAATTCCACATTGTGGACATGCAGGTGTCTGATACACTATGTAATCTTGTGTAGATGCTATCAGTAGATGGTCAGTAGAAACAATATGGGTCATGCCATTTGATATAGATTCAAACATAGCTGTAACAACACACCCCATTACCCCAATCTTCAATGGACTCCACACAGGGGACATCAGCAGACCAGTTTATATTTACACCTAAGAAATGTGCCATTCAATTTATTTGCTTAACTAGGCCTAGCAGTACATTTTAAGGCTGATTACATACTATGCTAACACAAGAGTAACAATTATGCAAGATTCTACCTTACATGCTTCTGTGGGCCCTCCCTGAAGATTATCTAAATATGGGTGCAATGTGGTGCTGAAGCACCATATTTAAATTGCTGTTCTAGAAGAATGTACTTTATGCTTTCTCTAATGCTCCAAAAGGCTTTGCATATTATCTAAAAGTTTAAGAATTTAATCATATGCTACAACATTATGCTATGTTGTTAAACATGCCGTTCAAAATGTGGACCTCTTATTTTGCTAAACAAGAATCCAACAAGCACCCCTTGTTTTGCCCATGGCTTTATTGTGTACATCACTTACTTAGCTCCTTTATGTCAGGGTACAAAGTCACATCTGTGGAGTGTCATCTGTACATTTCCCCCTCAAGGTCAACGCATTCCTTAACGTGACACTGTGTAGAAGGAGAGCACAGGTTAGGCATTGTAGATTAGAAAAACCTGATTTCAAGTAAGAGGAAGAATGAGTGTAGGCATATAGGACACAGGCCTATGACATGGTGGCATGATAATGGTTCTTTGTGCTTGTGTTTGTGAATAGAGAGGCTGGAGGTTTAGAATGACGTTGGTGCTACCCACACCATGTCAGTGACGGCTGTGCAGAGGATGAGGAGAGATGAACTGGTAGAATCAAAATGCACGGAAAGAAAGGTTTATTAGGAAAGGTAAAGTTTTAAGGGAAGATAATGAGACCACACAGATGTAGTACTGTCTCGGTACTACTTACCAATATGTGTGACAGAACTGGAACTCAGTTTAGGGCAAGGACAGTCTTGAATTCAAGCTTAAAGTTTGGCATGCAACATGAGAAAGATCTCTGTAAGCTTCATAGAGTAGTAGATCAGAGTTTAAGATAGCAAATGTCCTTCCTATGTGTCATAAATGGAGAGCACAATTTGTGGCAGAAGCGTACTGTGGATATTATAGCATGGAAATATTTTAAATTGGAAAACAAAAGCAGTCCAACATCCACTTGTAATGTTGGCAGTGTGAGCATTTTGTGAGGCAGTAGTAACAGACCTGCGTTCAATACTAAAAAAAAAAAAAAAAAACACTTAATGGAATACACTAAGTTCACTCAGATAACTCAGGCAATAGCTGCACAGAAGCAACAAACACTGGTGGATACTTTTTAAAAGGAGAGAGAGATTTACTCGAGGGGGGGTCTTGTTTGACAGCCACGTGTAAACGCAACTAGCCTTGACAATAAAACATTACGCCTATCATAATAATTTCAGATAGCCTACTACGAGTGAACAGTTGACAGGTTATTCTAGTATTTATAGAATTTAGATTAATAATTCTCTTACATTGATATGACAGGTTGATTGTCGGCTATCCAAAATGTTTTAATTTTTTTCCCGGATAAAGAATGATGACATTCAACCACCAGATGCCGGTGTTAGGACGCATCTCGGAGGCATATCACATTGGCCTATTTAAAGATGTTAAAAAATCTTTAAATCTTTAAGTTAAATTATTTTCCAATCCATCACATGTTTTTTATTTTTTTATTTTCAAAAACTGCGTTCTGCAGAGAAGGGAGACTGGCGCTCTTATTAACGTTAACGTTTTGTATCGCTATATCTATATGCACCGTTAGCTTAAGGGGAAAGTCATTATTGTCCAACACGCTGAGTGGTCGCAGGGTTGTTGAGGTGAGACAGACTCAGCACCGTCTTATTTTCTTCCCTCAGAGTTGGTTTAAATTGTTTAATGCTGCAGTGTGTGTTGGTTAGCCGGTCTCGTTTATTACTGCCAGAGTTAAGGGGCGTTCAGACCACAAGCGTCTGACGCGAAAAAATCGCTTGAATCGCGCCACTTGATCATAAATATACATTTTTGGATCATCGCTTCATTCGCGCTTGTGACGTCGGGAGAAACTCTCCGCCGATTGGATGTCGCGGCGCGATGTTGCCTGAAAAGTTCAATTTTTCCAACTTTATTTGCGCCGCTTCAGACGCTTGATTCATTCATTCATTCGCCTCAGACGCTTCATTCGCGCCGCCTGATATAAAATCGTGTGTTATCGCGCCATTTACATTCATTTTCTATGTAGACTTGCTGCTCAATTCGCGTCAGACGCTTTTGGTGTGAACGCAGCTTTAGCTGTTCCACTCTTCTAACGTTAGCATTAGCTGAGTGACAGTGTAGAAAGTTCACAGTATACTTCACGTTCATCTCACAAAGATAATTATTTAGTCATTAAATCAAAATATGCTTGTAACCACTGCCGTTTTTGAAGATGAACTACAAGATAGCTGAAGATAACTTTAGCTTGTGTTCGCTGTAGACAGTCAGGAGGCTGCCATGCCCTCACAGATTAGTTCCACTTTTTCCATTCCGTCAACACCACACACCTGGGCATCACTAAGAGGAATTGATAAACTCAGGGGCATACAATCTAGGGCTGGGACGATCTGCGGGACGCCAGGCGATTTGCTGTTTATCAAGGTGATTTTGAAAAAGAAAAAAAAACGGCACTCTACTCTGCATTAAGAGATGTTTCTGGAGGAAATACTTCTGTTAGAGAAGCCCCGTTTACAAACAGACCTACAATCCACTTTCTCTCTTCTCTTCTCTTCTCTTCTCTTCTCTTCTCTTCTCTTCTCTTCTCTTCTCTCAGCGCAGGGTACACTGTCAGCCAGCCCTGTGCTGACAGTGACAGGGCGCATCTCTTTGATCCGAACCGACACAGCCTGTTTGCTCATGCTTCGGGGTCGTTCAATAGAGTAATTGCAAATAAATATTGTTTTAACGTGTAACTATTGAAATGTTCACACAAAGGCTTTCACAAATTACTACAGTGTTGCGGCACTGCCGCCTTTGTAGGTTAAAAGTTAATGACAGCGACTTGAAGTGAGGAGGAACAACATGTCTCTGGCTTGTCAGCGCAGCGGTGTCGCTCACTTTTGCATGCATGTGATGCAAAACATTAAAAATAACGTCATTATAACAAAAAACAAAAAACGTGCCAAGGACACGTGTGCCCCCCCCCCCCCTTGCCAATTTAATTGTGTATTGGCAATCTAGAGCAATGACAATCTACAATTTGAAATTTAGAGGCAATCGCACAGCCCTAATACAATCCCGATGGATCGGACAATTTGGAACCAGTTCTAAACTGGAACCCATTCTCGATTCCCATCCCTAATCGGGACATCTCTACCTGTATGTATGTATGTATGTATGTATGTATGTATGTATGTATGTATTAATTGTATGTAACTGTCTTTTGCTTTAATTATGATGATGTTAACATTGATCATGTCTTTAATTTCAGCCATGCTCCTACCCTCGTCAGTTCTACTCCTCCTTGGCCTCCTCATGTGGAGTCCCGGTGCATCATGGGCTGCTAAAGTGATTGTGGTCCCACCCATCATGTTTGAATCACACCTCTACATCTTCAAGACATTGGCCACAGCTTTGCACCAGGAGGGCCATGAGACCCATTTTCTAGTTTCAGAGGGTCGTGAGGTACCCCCCTCCCCTCACTATCACTTACAACGTTACACAGGGATCTTTAACAGCAGCACGGCTGACAATTTCCTCCAGTCCAAAGTCAGCAACATTTTCTCAGGCCGCCTGACATTTCTGGAACTGTTTGACATTCTTGACCACTACTCTCAGAACTGCGATGCTGTAGTTGGCAGTGCTGAGGTAATGACCCGCCTCAAGGAGGCGAAGTTTGACCTGCTGCTGGTGGACCCTAATGAAATGTGCGGTTTTGTGATCGCTCATATCTTGGGCGTGAAATATGCAGTGTTCAGCACAGGTCTGTGGTACCCTGCAGAGGTGGGTGCCCCAGCCCCGCTTTCATATGTTCCTGAATTCAACTCATTGCTGACAGACCGCATGTCTCTGGTCCAGAGGATCACCAACACAGCTGTTTACCTGGTCCAACGCTTTGGAGTCCGTTATATTGCATTACCCAAGTATGACCGGATTATGAAGAAACACGGAGTGAAGCCTCAGGTGGCCATGGCTGACTTGGTGCAGGGCAGCCAGCTGTGGATGCTGTGCACTGACATGGCTCTGGAATTTCCCAGGCCCACCCTGCCACATGTGGTGTACATAGGAGGTATCCTCACCAAGCCCCCCAATCCACTGCCACAGGTCAGTATTAAGAGAACCACACAGACCAGCTGATAAGCTTAGTTAGAGAAAAAGTTTTTGTGTGGTATTATATATCTAAGAATCTTTATTTTATAGGTGAAGTACATAAAAGGTTAAATGTATTGGGTCTATACTGAAAGATGTTCTCATTATCCTCTAGCTAAATATATAGTGCTTGCAGGGTTCACTATGAGCGCTGTAATGTAAAATGAGGGCTTTGAACCATTTGTGACAAAAAGTAGGCATTACAATGTGTAATTGATAGACTTTGAGCATGACATAATGCAAATGTCTGGTTGTATGTGCAAGATGGAAAATTAGACTGATAAACCTCACACTGACATGGGAGAAGTGTACCCTTGTGTATAACATGTAAATAGGAGGTGAGCACTTACACATTTTTTTCTTACATTTTTCTTAGGAACAATCCACTAACACATATAGACATTTTTGGGTCAGCCCTTTTTAGTATGTGTGTCCTGATAAAGGGGGAAGTCAACATGTTGAGCCTGTTCCTTGCTTTTGTTTTATTTTTTTTGCCCAAACCTTTGTATTTTCAGTCAGCTGTCTCTCATTGACAAAGGTCAGTTAATTAGTCAAAAGCTGCCATGAAGAAATTAGTTTTTGGCAGAAAGATGTGCTATAGCTCTTATATCTTAAATCTCATTCAATAGAAACTGTTTGTTGGTGGATGGATTAAAGCCTCATACTTGTCTCACCCTTAAAGCCTGGGATATAACATCTGTGAGGGAGCTCAGTCAGTTTACGTAGAGTAAATACACACAGCTCTATTAATTTTGTGACACTCTATCTGCCAGCTTTATATTTTCTTCATATTATTTCCTCCTTACTCTCTAGTTTCTGTATTTGTCTGTAGTCACCCTTGCTTGTCCCCTTTGTCTCTGCTATCACTTGGTATCTCCTATTATCACATCCTGCCACAAAGCGAGCTTTTATAGACGATGCTGGGGTGCGGATGGGTTTGGGCTGGATGGACACGGATTTTGAGCAGAGAGGGAGGGGAGTCATGAAGGACAGAGGCAGATGGTGACGGGGGGTTAGTCCAGCGTTTGGACGACAAGAGCGCGGGCCGTCGGTATCTACTGCGGGGGGTTTTGGAATGCCACTACAGCCAATAGGGCGCATTGTGTCGTGTTGTGTGGAGGGAGTTAGAATGGAAGTGGAGGGAGAACGAGGCCATTGTTCTGGGCAGAGCTCTGGGGACACTGAGACTCTTTTATGGGGTCACTGAGGCTGCGTTGTAGGGACAGTAGGGCTGTGCTGCTGGGACACAGAGCCCAGTGTGCCCTTGAAGTTGCTCCGTGCCAGGGCCGGTCTTAGCTGCCGCAGCTGGACCAACTCCCTCTCTCTACTTGTCCTCTGCTTCTATAAGTCCTACATGGCTGCTCCCTGATTACTCCTCATCTATCAATCAATCAATCAATCTTTATTTATCTAGCGCCAAATCCCAACAAATGTCATCTCAAGGCACTTACACATAAACCGTACTCTTCAAGTTTAACTTTAAAGAGACCCAACATTCCCACATGAGCAAGCACTTGGCAGCAGTGGCAAGAAAAAACTCCCTTTTAACGGGAAGAAACCTCAGGCAGGAAGGATAGGAGAGAGAAGCACATTGAAAATCAACATTGAAGTTAGTAGGTCATCCCGACGTCTACAGGCCCGGATTACCTGTGAGACAAGAAAGCACAGACAACTCTGGGGAAGCAGTTTAGGTTATTGAATGCATTAGTACATGAATGTTAATAGAATGTGCCTTATTTTTGTAATGTTAAGCAGATGAAAAAAGGCAGTCCTTGACATTTGTTTTATGTGGGTATTGAAGGACAAATCCTGATCAAATATAACTCATAGGTTCCTTACAGTGGTGCTGGAGGTCAAAGTAATGCTGTCCATAGTAGTTATGTCATTAGATAATGTGTTTCTAAGGTGTTTGGAGCCAAGCACAATAACTTCAGTTTTTTCAGAGTTTAGTAGCAGGAAGTTGCAGGTCATCCAGGTCTTTATGTCCTTAAGGCATGTTTGTAGTTTGGTTAAAGTCAAAGTCAGCTTTATTGTCAATTCAATCACATGTACCAGACATACAAAGGAATCAAGAAGACATTTCTCACTATCCCACGGTGAAAACGGATAAAGTGCACAGGCACAACACATAAGACATGGACATTTCCTAATACTAAAAAGTAAAAATTGAAGTGCAAAAAAGATAAACAATAAAATATAAAATAAAATAAAAACTACTATCAGTTTTCTGGACGAAGCTGTTTTTAAGTCTGGTGGTGTAGGCACGGAGGCTCCTATACCTTCTCCCAGAAGGCAGGAGGCTGAACAGACTGTGTGCGGGTAGGCTGGTGTCGCTCACAATCAAGGTAGCTTTGCGGATGAGGCGGGTGATGTATGTGTCTTGCCAGGAAGGGAGTGGGGCACCAATGATCTTACCAGCTGTATTCACTATGCGTTGCAGTGCTTTCCTGCTGTATTCAGTGCAGCTCCCGCCCCACACAGTGATGCAGCTGGTCAGGATGCTTTGAATGGTGCACCAGTAGAATGTGCACATGATGGGTGGGGGAGCTTTTGCTTGCTTCAGTTTGCGGAGGAAGTAGAGGCGGATCGGGCTTTCTTCGCCAGTGATGCAGTGTTGGTGGTCCAGGAGAGGTCCTCACTGATGTGCACCCCCAGGAATTTGGTGCTGCTCACTCTCTCCACAGCAGCACCATCGATGGTCAGTGGTGGGTGCTCCGTGTGGCCTCTCCGGAAGTCAACAACAATCTCTTTGGTTTAACTGGTTGCTTTCACCTGGCTTTATTGACAGATATAATTGAGTATCGTCTGCATAACAATGACAATGTATTGAGTGTTTCCAAATAATGTTACCTAAAAGAAGCATATATAAGGTGAATAGTATTGGTCCAAGTACTGAACCCTGAGGAACACCGTGTCTAACTTTTGTTTGCATGGAGGATTTATCATTAACATTTACAAATTGAAATCTATCGGATAAATAGGGCTTAAACCAGTTTAATGCAGTTCCTTTGATGCCACCTAAATGTCCAAGTCTCTGTAACAGGATTTGATGATCAATGGTGTCGAAGGCATCACTAAGGTTTAACAGGACAAGGAGAGAGAGAAGTCCATTGTCCGATGAAGTTAAAAGGTCATTTGTAACTTTTACTAGTGCTGTCTCTGTGCTATGATGAGCTCTAAATCCAGACTGAAAATCAAAATACACTATTACCACTGTCTACTGTCACATACTTGCCATTCTCAAATGAGTAATGACACAAATGCATGTGCACACACACACACACACACACACACACACACACACACACACACACACACACACACACACACACACACAAAAACACAATTTTTTCCCCCAAACTTCAAAGGCTTTCTGATTTTCTGGAATTGCACTAGCATCTGCCAAGTGAAAAGCATTTGTGATGAGCTGATGGCAGGCTGCGCTTCATTCTGCAGCCTGTTCATAGAGGCAGGTTTACTGGGTAATGTGAATAATTCCTCTGAGTAAAACCCAGAACAGGTCTCCTACTTCCCGGAAGGCATGTCATGTCTTTACTTGTCACTACCTCAGTGTAGCTCTCAGTTAATAGAAAGTGATGCATAACACAAGCGTCCTTTCTTTAGTTCTAACTATAGTGCTGACATTTTAAATATTTCAACAACTTTTTATTCATAGACCAAAGCTTCAGGATCACAATGAATGTAGATAGCACTTATTATAGTTGGTTCTTGTTGAATTTATGACCTTATGTTCATCATGTGAGCATTGCTTGTAGGGTCTTTTGAATGAGATCATTTCAGTCTTCCTTTTGCCCTATAACCCTGTAACCCAACTTCATCAAGGAAATTATGTCATGCAAAGTAATGAGATAATATGTAATCTCATGTATTTACAACAGGAGCTCTGATATATCTGACTTCACTCTAAATAATAGAAAGTGTGTCTAAAGTGTCTAAAAGCAAACAAACATGGAATCCTCAGCTCAAGTCCATTATTCAGGGTAACTATATTGTAATTTACTGTAACTTGGTGTTACTGCATAGTCCCAGATGGCTAACTGGATAACTGTAGTGACTGTTTTCAGTAGAAAAAACAGTTCACATGAAAAGTTTTGTCAGTGAAGCCAATGAATTATGCAAAGTAACTGAGATGTTGTATCTAGAGATGGGCTATTTTGAGTTTTATCTAATAAAGTCTTATGACTTTTATTGTGTTGGGACAGCGGCAGAAACCTTAGATATTTCAAAACTTGGCACATAAAACCAAAACTGTCTGCATGGCTAGATACAGCCAAGCATGCAAGAAGAAATATTGTTTGTTGTGTTGTGAAAAAAGATAAAAATTCATGCCTTGTACTGATTAGATTTCAGTGTTCTCAGTATTTGTGTCTATGAAAGGACAACTTACTTTATTTGTCAAAAACTGGTGACCATATTGCCTCAAAGTGAGGTTAAATAAGGTCATCTAGGTACAGAATGTTCAGATATATTATACTGGTGCATTTAAATGAGAAACTTTGTGAACTATCAACACATTTGATTTATGTTATAATATAAAAAGTTGATGTATAATGGAACACTGGGCACCAAGATACAAAATGCAAGCTTAGCACATCCTTATTTGCAGTTCTGAGGCATTAGATTGAATATATTTAACAGCTTCATGAATTAGACATAATGTGTCTTTCTTGATAAACTCCTGTCGTGGGTATATTTTTACCTAAAAATGTTCTAGTATTTGAATTTAAGTCAGCACCAAGAGATATTTTACAAGCTGTGCCAAGTGTAATATGATACCTAGAGACTGCACTTGTTAAGGGGTTTATAGTTGGCAGTCTCTCAATTTATCCACCTATTAATTTTCAAATTACAACATTATTAAAACTAAGTGTTTTGTATGCTCATTGATAAATCACTTAGTTATTTGGCAAAGTTTGGTGAGTTCAATGACATCATCCCACATGTACCTGTAAAGCTGTAAATCATTCAGAATGTGTGTGAAAGAAACCTCACCGAAAATAAAGTCAAAAAGACATCAAAAACTATGTACAGTTTGTTTATCTCTAATGCGTAAAAAATAAACTGAGATAAAGGTCAGCAGTTAAATTGTAATTATCAAGTTATCTATAATGTGGGCACCTGCAATACACATGAGTAAATCTACCATGGAACGAGTGACTGGTGATATAAATGTTGAAAATTACAGCTCTAGCACAAAACATTATAGAGTATTGTTGTATAATGCTTATACAAATCTTGTTTAAAGACATACAATCTCTATAAAATGCATTAATTTAACTCTCATTTTCTTTTTTTCATATCCTACAGGATTTTGAAACATGGGTGAATGACACAGCGGAGCATGGTTTTGTTGTTGTGTCATTTGGAGCTGGGGTCAAGTACCTTTCCCATGACATAGCTCACAAACTGGCAGGAGCCCTTGCCAGGTTGCCACAGCGTGTCGTCTGGAGGTAAAGTATCTGTTTTCTCACTTTAAATCATATGCAGCTGTCAGTGTGACAGATGTGAGAACAATTTGCGAAGCTTCAAGGTAGTGACCTTCCCCCACTGAGCACTGATAAGCTTCTAGATGCCAGGGGATAGTGTGCACACTGTATATCAGAGAAATTTCATTTTGAGCATTCATTTTTATTTCGACTCTTACAATTAGCTGTACCATTTCTGTTTAGTGACACATCACAAACTAGAGGCAAAATGTTGTTCCCCTGTGACAGTCTGCCTCTTGAGTCCAAAGTTCATATTCCCACTTCACATCAGGTTATTATCTTAGGTCCCCTAGGTGATCAAACAGCAGCATCCAGAATTCTGACCTTTGAGAGACTTTGTTCTTTTCTGAGGAAAACTAACAGTCTCTAAAACCAGTGATTATGGCTTCAGATTTCAATGGACAGAGAGATCTTTGTATTTTATGAAATGTATCCAGCTAAGCCAAAAAAGATAAGGGCTTTATCCTGAATTTTAGCTCAGTTAAACAAACTGCCAGCCTTTCTGCGACTTAGAGGATAGATACAGAGATCTGACAGCATGATATTGTGGGTTGTTTTCTGCAGCCACAGGACAGGCAAAATATGTCTGTGATGGGGACACTTAACCTGTTGCAGTATCTAGGTGTACATGCATCTGTCAGTGTATGTACGTTGTATGAATACAGATGGTTATTAAGAAGTCATAGGACATTTTTCAGACTTCACAGAATCTGTAACAGTGTATAAATGTTGTATGATTACAGATGTTTATGCATTTGGTAGTGAATCAATGATAGGAGGTCCTTCATATATCTAAAATGTTAGTGCTTGAAAGGTGTGATCGAAATCTAATGTGATGTAATCATTTACCCAGGGTCTCACAATGGTTATCCATTGACTGTGATGTGAGCAAGAAAAACTAAGAAAATTAGGAGAGGAAAAGTAGGACTGAAAAAGACAAGACTCCCACCCATGAACCTGTTAAACCTAAACTCTTATCTCAATATATTTGTTTTCCATTCATTGACTACATCCACACACACACATTAGACATCCAAACTGACTTGAGTTTGCATAATCCTTGTCAGTCAATAGAGGTTATTAGGTCAGTCAATCCTGGTATGCCCAAATAGTGCACAGTTATTTCAAACTTGACTTTACTGTAGGTAAATGGTGCTGCTGGGTTAATGTTTGAACATGTGCCTGTGTGCAGAATTTAGTGGCAAGTGCAAAAGGTCTGTACTAAAACAAACTAAACAGTTTACAATGATGTCAAAAATTACAAAATGGTCAAGAAATTCTTTCATTACCTCTGTTTTAGACTTAATGTATTGCCTTATTTTGTTTCTGGTTTTGTTTTAGTTTTAAGCATAAGCACTACAGTACATTTATAACTTGAAATGTTCATTAAGAAATAATTCCAAAATTGTTTGGTTCCAGGTTTCCTTTGTCTTCTATGTTGTTGGACTCACATTTTTCACTATTTTCTGACATTCTATAGCTCAAACAACTAATCGATTAATCCAGAAAATAATAATCCCTCTAACTCTTCTAAACCCTTTAAAGTGATTGTTCAAGTTAGGGAAGTGTTAAAATATGAGACAAACAAAATAAAATGGAAGGAGAGAGAATATGAGGATTTTAAACATCTTTTCTTGTAGAAATGTATGAGTATGGGAGTATGATATATTGTGTTATGATATATTGGTATACTTATAACTAACTAAGTTATACCTTTTAGAGTTATATCTAAATAGGGTGGGATTGTGTTTACATAAAGTAACTCAATGGTCAGTCAGTCATAGAGAATTAAATGGTAGACTGTTTCAGGTGAAATATGGGTCAGTGTATGAACTATAATTAATCTGAGATAGTTCATCTTGTATATTGGGTCATATGTCTTTTGTGGTCTTCGGATGCATTTCCATGAATCACTTAAACAGTCACACGATTTAAATGCATAAAGATACTGCCTACTCCATTGTGCTTTATTGCGGCTCTTGTTGCTTTCTATTAAGTGGTACATCACTATATGTGTGATGTCGCTTCACTCATTTTTCTTTTACACACTTACGAGATGAAACTATGAAAAAGGAAGTAGAGGGGGCAGGACTGACCCGGGGGATTTGTAATGTCTATTTGTGGTTTGTGGCTACTTGTGTGATGTTGCTTCACCCATTTTTCTTTGAAACACTTTGGAGATGAGAGAGTAATATAATACCCGTTCAATCAAAACTTGACAGCTATTGTCCTAAGGCCCCGCCCCGACCAATCAGATTGCGCGACGTCATCCCCCTTTCGTCCAATCAGCATGGAGTATTTTTTTTGTAAGTCCCGCCTCCTTCGTCCAATCAGATTGCATTATGTCATGCGCAAGTCCCGCCTCCTTCGTCCAATCAGATTGCAATATGTCATGCGCAAGTCCCGCCTCCTTCGTCCAATCAGATTGCACTACGTCATGCGGAAGTCCCGCCTCCTTCGTCCAATCAGATTGCATTACGTCATTCCCGTCATGCGTGTGATGATGCTGGCGGTTGACCAATGATAGTGTATGGGTGTTTGTGTCGTCATAAGGTCCGTCCCCCGCGAGCTGATCTATTTAATTTAGGCCTTTTTCAGGGGATCACTGAACCGGTTTGTGACATTTTGGCCTTACTTTTTTAATACTTGCTTGGTATTTTGTTAAAAAAAAAAAACATGACAAAAAGAAGCATAGACGCTGATGATGCTGTTGGTGGTGCAAATGCTGTGTGTGACTCTAGCAGCAAAGAGGCTGCTACATTTCGTTGGAAGATGGAGCTAGCAAAACGCTCTACCCAGACGATGGTGGTGAGCGAAACACCGGTGACATGTTATCGTGATGTGTGGGGAGCTCCTAAGAAGCGTGTGACCCACTTGTGCAGGGTGCAGCTCCCGCCAAGTGAGCTTCTCCATAGAGAATGGCGGTTGGAAGACGGTGGTTCGTGGGGCTATGTGTTCAACTACAGCGGGCACGAGATGTGCATATACCAGCTGGAAAAAGGAGAGTATTTCAGTCCTTTGGGTCTAAAGGCCAACCTGACCTCCACGGACTGGTCTGTGTTGTGTACACTGAGCACCTATGGCTCGAGAGAGAACGACCCCCTAGTGGACCCGGATGAGCCGATGTCTGAGGACGGTGAGAAAAATTGGAAACTTGTGTCCAGCATGGTGTGGGAGACGAAAAGAACGGGGTCCGGCCGCTGGTACTTCAGAGCCAGCCATCAGACGAAGGAAACTGACACGGGTGTGGTGAGCGAGTTTGTTTTGGATTATTTCAACGGCGAGTGCGGTGTTTTGCAGTCGACGCTGCGCCTTCCTCTCGACCACTGGGCGCACGTGATGAGCGATCTAGCAGAGAAAGTTAAAGGGCTGTTTGTGAGCAGCCAGAGTTACAAAGACATAATGATGGTGAGGAGAACGTTGTAATTTAAGACTCCTCCTCCTACTCGTCTATAGGCTACGTAAGACCCAGCCCTCCCCGACATCATCCAATTAAAGACACTGTTACAGCCCCTCCTCCGTATCATAGTTATTTAAGCAAAAGACAGCGATGGGGAATTTACTCTGTCGTGTATCTCTGGAGAAGAAAAAGACAAAGACAAAGACAAAGACAAAGACAAAGACAACGAGGAAAGAAGCCATGGGTCTTGAAGACTTTACCCCATCTACGCTGCCTGATTGTACTCTTTGTACTCCTCCTTGTACTCCTCCTGGTTCTCCTTGTACTCCTCCTGGTTCTCCATCAAACTCCTACATCTCCTCCTCCTCCTCATCCCCCTCGTCCTCCACCTCCTCGGATGTGACAACGCAGACCCCCGCTTCTACTCCGGACGAGGTTAGTGCTAACCCTCGTGAACAACAACCTGAGTCTAGCATGAACTTGACCCGTTCGATGTCCTTGCCGGATATCAGATCGCGTACACCACCACCGCCACCACCACCAGCAGCAGCTGAAACACCACCACCACCACCACCAGCTGAAGCACTGGTTGATGAAGGGACACATGGACGGTTTAATGCCCTCCTTTTAAACACAGTGAAAGTTGTGCTGGTCAGTTTGCTGGACGACGTTCTACGCACATTTCAAACGGATATCTGCAACGGTTGCATGGTGAATCACCCCAGCCAACGTCAACACGCATGCCTCTTGGCTTTGCCCGACTACTTCTACATGACTCACTTTGGAGCGGTCACCCTTAGACTGTGGACGCCACGACTTATTCCTACCCTCAAGACGATCCTGGCAGAGCACTCTCTGTACGTGTCTGAAGATAGGATCACCGGAGTGGTGGAAACCTTTCTGGATGAACTGAGATACGCCCGGCGTATTCACGACAAAATCACCCAACTGTACGAGAAGCTCATAAGGGGAGAGAAGACCAAGCTAGCCATCATAAATCGCGCCCATGACCTGTGGGGTGTGGAAGAAGAAGATTAAAAAGAAAAAGAAATGGGGAATTACTGTCAAAGAATGGTTACATGTTTAGAGGAGTACATGATCATAGGACGGTTAATCTCTATATTGGATCGGGTTATTAAAAACAAAACAAACTATGTTACCAAGGACTTTGAAGTTGTTCAAATGGAAAAGATTCTGGACATGGTTCGAGCACATGCTGTATACACACCCTGGGAGACGATTGTAGACACAACCTTGCTGCTGCTAGCCGACCAACGTTTATTGTCTTTTACATTTCACAGAATCATCGGACAGATGAATGTTGATAGTTTGAGTAATCTATTTACCCTGTATGCTTTGATTGTAGATGTTGTAGACCGTCATGTACAAAACAACGTACCGACAGACATCTTGACTGAATTGTGGGAAATACACAATGTACTTAGAACCACCCTTGGCACGGCTGTGCTGAGGAGTGCTTTGCTTACACTTGAGGAAAAAAAAAAATGAAACGTAGTGCCTTAGTTGTTTTACCTACTGTGTAGATTTTTTTGTGTAGATTTTTTATTAGATTTTTTATTGGATTTTTTATTGGATTTTTGGATTTGTGTAGATTTTTTATTGGATTTTTGGATTTGTGTAGATTTTGTAGATATTGTATGATGATGATGATGATGTGTAGATTGTTGTGAAGATAATAAAAAGTATAAAAAGTCAAAATTTTCTTGTCCTTTGTCATAAACTCTGGAGACGAGAGGTGGGGAAACATGGCAGAGAAACGTGTTATGAAAAAAGTGTATTATAACCCATCGCACCCGGGGAGTTTTGGAGGAGTGGATAGACTTTGCCGAGGTGTGCAGGATGAATTGGGTAAAAAAGTAAATGTTGAAAGAGTCAAAGAATTCCTGTCAGAGCAGGATACTTATACACTACATAAACCGGCCAGAGTACATTTCCCGCGCAATAGAGTGTTTGTACCGCGCCCTCTTGTTCAATTTCAGGCTGACCTCTGCGACATGCAGGCCTTGTCTGAACACAACGACGGCTACAAGTATCTCTTGACCGTGATAGATGTATTTTCAAAAAAGGCTTACGTCAGTGTTTTAAAGAGAAAATCAGCCTCTGAGGTGGTCAGGGGTTTTGAATCTGTTTTCAAAGAGAGCCAGACCCCCGAAAAGTTACAAACAGACTCTGGTAAAGAGTTCTTTAACAGGAATTTTAGGAGCCTTATGAAGAAGCACAACATTAAACATTTTGCCACCGGCAGCGATCTAAAAGCCTCGGTGGTGGAGAGATTTAACCGTACCTTAAAAACAAGAATGTGGAGGTATTTTACGGCTAAAAACACACGCAGGTACCTGGATGTTTTGCAGGATTTGTTGAAAAGTTACAACCACAGCTACCACAAGAGTATAAAAATGACCCCCCTGCAGGTGACCGAGGAGAATACTCCTCAAGTTTTTCAGAACCTGTTTGGTTCTTTCCCTCTCCGCTACAAGGACAAGTTTAAGCTTAATTTCAAACAAGGCGACCTGGTGAGAATATCTAAACTGAGAGGAGTGTTTGACAAAAAGTACGAACAGAGTTTTTCTGACGAGCTATTCACGGTGGCCGGGTGCATACCCCGTCTACCCCCGGTGTACACACTCAAAGATTACGACGGGGAGCCTATAGAGGGGACTTTTTACGAGGCAGAGTTGCAAAAAGTAAAGACGGCCCCTGGCAAGGTCTATCAAGTGCAAGAAATCCTAGACAGGAGGGTAGTGCGAGGCGAGAGAGAAGCGCTGGTACGCTGGAAAAATTGGCCCGCGAAATTCAACAGTTGGGTCAAGGTCAAGGATCTGGAGAATGCATAAAAACAAACCTCGGCCTAGCTACATCCGCCATTTCTGCCCTAGTGTCTGCGTCGCTACAACATCAGCATCATGGATCAGAGGGCAAAGGAGGGTTTTTACATCACCCTACCCTCTAACGCTAGCCTCAACGTGTTTAAAAATAACACAGCCGCAAGTTTCCAGGTGGATTTGGCCCAACACATTGATTTAGAGGGACCCTGGCAGGTAGCCTTGACGGAAATATCTTACCCTCACACATGGTTTAACGTACCTATAGAAAAGGGGTACTTTGAGTGGAGAAGGAAACCCCGCGAGGGGGAGCCCCCACCCGTGGTTAAACGCCAACAGATTAGAGGCGGCTATTACAACAGCCTAACTCATTTCACAAATGAGATGAACGCTTTTCTTAAAAAAATTGGAGCTGACGTGCACCTAATATTTAGCGCCATTCAAAAGAGATTTGAATATCAAGCCGGGGGTCAGTATCACCTACGGTTTTCGGCACCCATCGCATACATTTTGGGCGTAGTACCCGGAGAATGGATTGTGTTTGATACGAGGATGGCCCCCTATCCGGCTGATATAAAGGCGGGGTTCTACCACCTCTTTTGTTACACAGACGTGGTACGTCATCAGGTGGTGGGTGACGCTTACGCTCCTCTACTGAGAATCGTTGAGGTGCAAGGCACCTACGGGGATGTGATCACCAAATATTTCAACCCGGCCTACTATCTACCTGTGGCAAAGAATCACATTGAAAACATTCGCATAGAGATTAAAACGGATCAAAACCTTCCCATCGTTTTCACCCTTGGCAAGACGGTGGTGAAATTACATTTTAGACCCTCTCCTCAGTGAAAAAACAACAAAAAACAATGATGCAGTACCAGCAGCAGAGGCATGACCCTCAGCGTTTTATATCTTATTATGAAAATCAGGTAGGAGGCACTCTCCCTGGTTTTTATGGCTCCCCTGTCATGTACGGGCGAGGAATAGGCTCTATATTTTCAAGGCTATTCCGCTTTGTATCACCTCTGATGAAGAGAGGTTTTGCTCTGGCTAAACCTCATCTACAGACAGCCGCTAAGAACATTGCTTCACAGGCCGTGACCCATGCCATGAGTAAATTATCCACACAAGAGGGCTCTGGAGGAATTATGATGCTCGCCAGACGAGCCCGTAAGAGACCACCCGGAAAGCGTGTTTCAGCGACGGTTTCTAAAAACCCTAGACGCACTGCAAAAAACAAATCAGTCGGCAGGAAACGTCCTACAGGAAGGAGGTCTACCAGCGGGGACCTCAGCTCCAGAGATATATTTCTTTAGATACATCCTTTTTCAAAAAAAAAATAAAAAATAAATAAAAAGTTTATTAAAAAAAAAATTAGGAATCAAGATGGCTTTATTACATCACAAATCACCAGAGTGTAGTATGGCAGAGCTGGATTTATTTTCAGCTCCCATGACTCAGCTGTCTATCGACGAAAAACTCTACACAGAAGTTCTACCTTTGTCCGCTATTACAGATAATGGACCGATAGAGTTTTTTATACCCGGAGACGGTGACAAATATCTAGATTTGAACGACACCTTGCTGCACCTCAGGGTGAAAATTTCCAACGCCGATGGCACTGACTTGGCAGCAGATGCCGCTGTAGGCTTGATCAATTATCCTCTGAATACACTTTTTAGTCAATGCGACGTTATTCTAGGGGATCGCTTAATTTCCCAGTCAAGCGCGACACATCCTTACAGGGCCATCATAGAAACGTTGCTCAACTTTTCACAAGAAAGCTTAAGCACACAGTTCAGCGCCGGTCTGTTTTACAAAGACACGGCCGGGTCAATGGACTCTGTGGTCATCGATGATGGTCCTAACCGAGGTCTGAGAGAGAGGGCGTGGTTTACAGCCAGATCCAAAGAACTACATCTGATGGGGCCTCTCCACGCCGACATCTTTTTCTGCGAGAGGCTTCTTTTGAACTCGGTGGATTTGAGAATCAAGCTGACTAGGGCCGGCGATGATTTCTGTCTCATGTCAGCGGCTAATGCCACCTTTCGACTGAGAATACAGGGGGCTTCTCTGTTTGTCAAAAAAGCTACGGTGTCCCCCGCCGTACGTTTAGGTCACGCGTCGGCCTTAATGAGGGGCAACGCTCTCTACCCCTTGTCACGGGTGAATGTCAAAACGTACTCCATACCAGAGAACTCGCGAATATGCAACCAAGAGAATCTCTTTCTAGGCACCATGCCCAAATACATTGTGCTGGGCATGGTGCACCATGAGGCTTTTACGGGGAAAAGGGATCTGTCTCCTTTCAATTTTATTCACAACAATGTCGAGTATCTGGCCCTATGTCAAGATGGCCGACAGGTGCCAGCAAAAGCATTCCAGCCTCAATTTAACCACGGGGTGTCTGTCAGAGAGTTTTACAACATGTTCACGGCTACAGGGAGACACTTGAAAGATTTACCTCTGAGCATCAACAGAAGGGAGTTTGAACAGGGCTACTCTTTGTTTGTCTTCAATCTCAAGGCAGGAGAAGATGCTGATGCTTTATCCCCCGTAACCAGCGGTAATTTACGACTAGAAATGAGATTTAGGACTCCTCTGCCACACACAACTACACTTATCGTGTACGCTTGCTACGAGTCTATTTTAGAGATCAACTCTAAACGACAGGTGCTGGTGGATTATTACTAAAGAAGGAGAAGGAGAAGAAAACACAGGGGGGAAAAAAAAAAAAAAAAAAAAATGAATAGCCTTGAACTAGAAACTCTCATGCATCGTTTACTGGGCGAGGCTTTTTGCGGTGTGTGGGCCGCTGATCAGCTACCTCTGCTCAAGTGTAACTTCAAGAGACCTACGTACATGATTGTAAACACACACCCCTCCCATATGCCAGGGGAACACTGGCTGGCTCTGACTTTGGAAGAAAGTGGCACGGGTACTTTTTATGATTCATTTGGATTTTCTCCTAATTTCATACACTATCCCAAACAAATTCTACAATTTTTGGAAAAACGTTGTGACACTGTTTTATATCACAACAGACAGCTACAGCATATCCTGTCTACCACCTGTGGTCAACATTGTGTTTATTATTTATGTCATAGAGCCAGTGGATTAACTTTTGAAAATGTTTTATCTTTGTACCATGAGGATGAGTTTAAAAACGACGATACTGTTAGTCGTTTTGTGGAAAAATATCAAAACTGCTTGAAGCGACAAAGTGCTGAAACTTTTCATCACACAGTCTGTTCTCTACAAATGTTTAAAGATTGTTACAACTTGTGAAAAAAATAAAAAAGACAAAAAACACTGTAACTTTGTTTCAGGCGTTTTTATTACTAGTTTTTAGTTTGTTAATTTTACGAGGAAATGTTTATCCAAGGAGTTTTCGGCTTTTTACGTTTTGTTTTGGTAATTTTAGTCTTTTCCTGTGGTGGCGCTGGTGATGGTGAAGTCCACCGGAAAGCCAGAGATGATGGACTTTTTCTTTTTGACGTTCTCTGTCTGTTTTTTTGGTAGAGAGTTGGCTCTTCTTCTTCTACTACTTCTTCTTCTTCTTCTTCTTCTAGTGTTTCTCGCGCTACCCCTCCCTCTAGCGCTCTACTCCAACGCGGGGATAAGACAATATTCCTCTTTGAGGCTCGCTGCACTCCCCCAAACCCCTCCTTCCCCTCGTTCAGCCTGAGTTGACGGTATTGCTCCCTAACTTGTGGGTTATGCAAGGTGGTCACCGGTATGTTGAGGGAGTGTAGTGTATGTAAAAAACCCAACCAGCCCGTGGGTGTGGACCGAGGGGTTTTCTTGTAAGGCGCCGACAAATGTTTAATCAGATCTAGCATATGAGAACCTTTCACTGCTTTTCCCTTGTAAACAAATTCACCCTTTTGTGTCCAGCCTCCCTCGCTTTCGTTTATCTTTTTCAATATATAAGATGCATTTTTTCGATCCCGAGGAGCCATCTGAAGCAATACTTCTTCACCTGTTTCATCCAATAAAGACGCCCGCAGCGGGACGTCTCCTCCTCCTCCTCCTCCATCTCTGTCACCTTTGTCATCTGCGGCTTTCTCTTCTTCAGAGATTTTAGGGTGGTTAATGCGACCGTCCTCCTCTTTAACACCTTGTTTGACAAAGTTGAGATATCTCTGTAGCAAAGCGTTGTATTTTCTAATTTTTACATAAGGGTTTTTCCCCGGTTCGTTCAGTACACCCCTCATTTTTTCATCCAAGTCTGTTTCGGCCGTGCGTCTCATCATTTGCGTTTCACCCCCGGTTCCGGTCACAACCAAGGCAGGCACGGGGTGTGAGTTTTTCAGAAGGGCCATTTGTTGGGGGCTGAGTAAATACATCTTATGACTGGCTTTAGGTTGAGCCATTTTTTTTTAAATTTTTTTTTAAAAAATTATTTATTTTACTCAATTATCCTCTATTTATCAAGCCTCCTAGAAGCTGACCGACCATGGGCACTACGGCTGAAAGTAGTGGCAAAAGGAAGCCTCCAGACTGTTTTATTAGAGCCTTGTGTTTGTTTTTCAGAGCCGTTTTGTTGTTGGCCAACAGTCTGATGATTTTTTTCTGCTTTTTCAATTTTTTATATTGACAGGTGCTCAGAGGGATGTTTCCTTTTAACAAGTTTAAACAGATCTCGCAGAGACACTGGAGAAAGTCGGAAGAACAATGTTTCAGAATATCTTTACGTCCCCGCGGCGTAGAATGACTCAAAGCTCTGAGCAGAGGCGCGTGCCTTTTTATGCGCTCCGACATATTTTTATTTTTTATTTACTTGGTTTTAGACAAATAAACGGCGGGCCACTGATGAGGCAGTATTCCCGTGCGGAGTCGGTATCGTTCTGGACAGGCTGGTGTTAGGTCCACAATTAAATATGAAAATGGATCCTGGGTAGCGTCTTCAAAACTCTGAAGAAAGTATTGTTTTTGGCCGGGGTATATCTGTTGAGCTAATACACTGAGCTGCAGTTTGTCTCTGGGGTTTTTAAACAGCACCAGGTAATTACTGTTTAAGCTGATGGTGCGACTGTATTTACCTTTGTAGAAAACATTCTGGGTTAGCAGTAACACGCTCATATTCTTGTGATGCCTGTACTGTGTAAAGATGCGCACCACCTCGGGGTGATCAGCCGCCTGTAACATTACATCGTCCAGTATTATGAGATGAGTCAGGTGTGGTGGAAACAATTCCGGATCTTCAAAAGAATCAGGCACTCCTTCGATAAATTTTATATTTTTATTCTTCTTTTGCAGTTCATCGTACATGGGTTGATATGAAGTATAAATCCAGACAATATTCTGAGGCACTTGTTGCATCACATGTTCACAGTTTTCCAGTACATTCTTTACAAAAAAAGTTTTTCCACATCCGCTAGGACCCACAATTTGACATGAGAAAGGTACACACAGTCTAGGATCAAAGTCAATTTCTTCAGCATGGTGCGACATTTTTTTTTTTTTTTCTTTTTTTTTTTTCTCTCTTCTCAATAACCAAACGGTAAAGTATGACCCGTAGGCAGCAAACGTCTCTTGTCAAACACTACACGAAACCTTTTCTGAAATAAAGAGTTTTTTAGAAAGAAGCCCTTTTTATCACGTATAATGGTGTGCTGCGGAGTTGAGAGAACCCCCACTTTTTTGTTCTCCTCCTCCTCCTCCTCCTCCTCCTCCCCCTCCTGCTCACCGCTTGTGCTTTGGTGCTTTCTACACGCGCGTTTCACAAACCCCTCCACCAGCTTTTTGACGCTATCAAAATTAATTCTTTCACAGCACTCGTGGGTTTGGGTAATGCCCTTGACTTTCAACACCACTCTGTTGTTTCTAGTCTGATAAGCATAACTTTTAGGACCAGCAGCCACAAACTCCTGGATGGTGTCACCATTTAACTCGTCTGTAAGATCTCCCAGGTAATGTCCTAATTGTAGGGAATTCTCGCCCTCTCTCACTGTGTAAATGATGCTGTCCGTGTCGCAATAAAGAACCCTGTCCTGCATCTGCTCTAAATAACTATACAGTTTCAGACGACCGTATGCTGTTGTGAAAGCTGCAATGAAGACATTGTCCACCTTGTTGGGCGGGGCTATGTAGAGATCACCGTACACCCACTGTATGAGCGCGACATTCTCGTTCAGGAAGGAAAAGTATTTGATGCGATGCTTCTCTGAAAACATGTATGAAAAAAACTCTTCGGGCTCTGTGACGAGCACCGTCTGACTCAGATTGCTGCGCTGAGCAAACTTACCCCAGAAGCTGTTGAGACACAGTTTAGACACCTGTCTTTTTGCCGGATTAGGTTTGATTTTGTCTGGATCCAACAGAATTCCCTGATGAGTCTGATATTCCCTAATGTATTTTTCCTTGCTCTCACGATCTACAGCCTCAGCCGGATACCCGGACGCCTCCTGTTTACCCTTGAGAAATGTTTGCATGTATTTTAGGAATATTGTGTCATCCTGGCGCTCAAAATGCCACACCTCTGTGATTTTGGCTACGCGGTAACCTAGAGTCAGAGCCTTGTTAAATTCAGGCGTAACCCACACACCCGTTAAGGCCCGGGCTTCCTCGTCGTGTGTGCACGCGTCGCCCTGGAAATTCAACTCTGCGCATGCGCGACAAAGTGTAAACACTAGTTTGCCCCCCGTGGTTCTGTATGGTAAAAGAGGAAAGTATAGTCCTCGCGGCGGAAAAACACGGGCTCTGATTAACCCAAAGTACTCCCGCGGATCTTTAAAATCCTTGTGGATTATTGTAGGGTGACCCAAGGGGTAAGCGTTAACACAGTTAACATAAGGATACAGAGAGGTGACGTCGACATAGTGGACAGTCTCCCTTTCGCGAGCTGTGTGCCTTAGTTTAAAGGCGCACGTTCTGCCACCGTACAATGCTTCTCGGGGAGCCAGGGCTCTAGGCGCATCGTACCGTTCAAGGAAGCTACGAACCTCGGCGTTATTCCGCTTCAAATCTCTCCAGGTGTGTTCCCTCATCACAACGACACGCACCCCAAATAAAGACTGTAGAGCCTCTAATCTCTTCATCGTGGACGAGTGAAGATCCTCAAACGTACGATGTGTTAAAGGACATTCGTCAGCAGGCTGAAAGCACTCGGCGCAACCGTGGTAAAAACAGCCCAAGAATTCATAAACACATTTATCACCGGCATGCTCGGAGTAACCGTCAACAAAGTACGGGCCCAGCTGTTTTTCCCCTGCGTTTAACGCGTGCCGAATAAATACGCCTTTGCTCTGCGCTAACCATTCAAGCCATTGAATGCTACAGTGCGAAAATGATTTGAATTGACGTCTGTAATGATCGGCAGGGGGTAACGCCAGTGTTTCAGGCACAAGGAAACGAGTGCAGAAAACCTTCATGCACGCTGAAGCGATCGTGGCACGGCTAAACGGATCTACGCCTGTCTCCTCTAAAAAGCCGTTTCTGAAAAGCGTGCAGGCTTTAGACAGAATATCCACGTCATTCTGACAATAACGCAGGGCTTCCTTCTCAAAGTCAAACACGCCACCAGACACTGTCTCGTACCAACATTCAAATTTACGCTTTCCCTCCGACGTCATGCGGTTTACGCAATATGCCTCTGACGGAGGATAACAACCTTTGTATTTCAGAGTAGCCTGTGAGCTAAATGCGTGAGGGAAATAGCCTTTGATTTTATCTTCAAAACCGAGCGCTTGTGGCAACGTAGCGAGAGGCATAGTCAAAAAACTCAATGAATCTATATATCTTTGCGCGTAATCGGGTTCTGTAAAACAAATTACTTTGCTACCTTGCATGATAAGTGATGGCTTTATACCTAGTTCTAACATGGCGTTGAGAATCAGATAGCTGTCAAAACCTCTCGAGTTATGAGCTATAAACACCGCTCTGGCATAGGCGGGTGACCTGAAATGCTTGATAAACTGACGCGCGCAGGACTCCCCCTTCGCTTTCCACCTGACCCCCTCGAGTGTTTTGGTACACACTAAAAAGGGCACATGAAGACCACTCCTGTCTGCATAAGTCTCAAAATCGTAAAAAACAATTTTGCTAGTGTGCGTTGTGTCAACTTTTAACGGTTGTATGTAACACAGGTGTCGCGCCCCATTATCTGGGAGATTTTCAGTGCCGCAAATCTTACATTTTAGTTTTAGACACACGTGAGGCTTACACCCTCCTGTCACCCCTGTATACCATAATTTAAAACATTTGCCACACTGCTTATACAGATCGCATTGACTGGCCAACACGTCTGCTCCCGCGGCTCTCTGTACACGCTCTTTGTGCTTAGACATACAATGCGTCGACCTGCACGTCCTGTTACAATCTTTGCACAGCAGGGGGGAAAAGTATAGTTTACAACACAAAGGGTCTAGACACACGGAGCAATGACCGTTGCAGCGATGATTACAGACGCTAGTGTACCCTGTGTAACAAAAATCACATAGGTAAGCAGTGCCTAGGAAAGACTTTAGATTTTTTATACCATAGTAATGATTCTGGTGTAGAAACAAAAACACAGTTTTATCTTTGCGGGGGGTCGCTGTCAGAAATTTGCAGAGGGAGCGCTTGCCTTCACTTCTGTAAAACACAACAATTTTACAGTCTAAATAGTTTTCAAACAGAGACACGTCCGTGAAACCCACATCCGTCTGTTCAGATAATCCTACAGCTCTCTGAATTTCACGCCCCTTTCTTTCAGCCTCTCCATCGGTGATGTAAGGGTTCAGCAGGAGAGCTAAATTAATGGCGAAACACAAACGGTTGTCGGGATTCTCGACCACATACAGAAACTTTCGTCTCTTTTTAACCACTTCGCTGTCTATCATAGAGTCCAGCCTGCGTTTACTGCCTCCGCGGGGGTTTCTTATCAACTGCACCACTAACTCTAGGCCCCCATCAGTCATGAGAGCCATATTAGACTGCACAAGTTCGTCCAGAAGATTCTGAAAAGTGACTAGACCCCCGCTGTCATCCTGAGAGGGTCTCACTATGCTTGAAACGCTTTTTGTAAAACAGTCTGAGCGTAACTCCATCTGTATGACGTCGTGATCGTGCGCCTGTGAAAATACCTTGTCACACAACTCGTGAGCAGCCCCCATAACGCCGCCGTAAAACTCACCATAATCCGGTACGCCTGCCGGCATTGGAAATTGCAAAATTTGCCTTATCTCAATGTTGTTAAATCTAGACCGTGAAATTTCCCGCATCGTGGGTGAGCCATCGGAATTTGATGAACCGGCCTGCGGGCCTGTACCGGCATTCTCAGGGGTTATGTTTCCCCCCGTCTGGGCATTCGTATCATTTTCTAAAAACAGCAATGCAGTGTCTAAGGCATTGAGACGGTCTGTGTGTGAAACACCGGTTAAAGACGTGCTCTGAGCAGTAGTAGGAGGGAGGTAAAGAGGAGTGACAGCGGCTTCGTTTGAAAGAGCATTTTCACTGCTGAAAGTATCCAATAACGTATGGAAATGATTTAGACTATTTAGGATGGACTGAGGTTGATTCAACTCGTCTAACGCAAGATTTATAGCTGTCAAGGGGTCAGCCGGAGTCGGCTGCTCCATGCTTTTTTTTTTTAATTACCTACACCCCCCACCCCTGAAAGAAAAAAAAACTCATATCCTTCTCACATTCTCCATAAACCCCTCAATTGCTCTTATAAACTCTCCACATCTGTAACAGCTCCTCCTCGACCTCCTCAACCTCCTGCGCCGGGGTCTTCCACCTTGATACCCTGATTGAATGAGAAAAAAAAAATTAAAAATATGTATAGGGTTTTTTTTAATTTTTTTTAATTTTTAATTTTTAAAACAATAACTTACCACGTTTACGTCGATGCTCAGAACTGCTACTACTGGTACTACTACTACTACTACTACTACTACTACTACTGCTGCTGGTGGTGGTGTTGGTGGTGGTGGTGGGGTTGTTTAAAATATGCTTTTTTCCATAAGAAGCCCTGGGGACCGTCGGCAGCTGTCTCAACGGATGTTGAGCTGAGGGTGCTGTGACCGTCGTCTGCGTCACCGTTGGCACAGGGGTTGGGAGCGTAGACGGTCTCTCTGGAACCGTCTGTGTGTCTAAGGCAGGCTCGGCGTTTCCCGTTACCGCTGGAGCCTGACTTACAAATGATTGCATAGGTTGGTTGAAAAAACGATCTAAATCATCTATTGTTTCTGCAGCAGCAGCAGCAGCAGCAGCAGCAGCAGCAGCAGCAGCAGGTGTTTCAAAGATGCCTGCGTCCTCCGGGTACAATGTATCGACTAGGAGAGGGCGAGAAATAATTATTAAGTTGTTGTTGTTTTATATAACATTATATATCAAGTATATGAAATTAAACAAAGACTTACCATTCATATAATCAACGTCCTCTTGTGTATTAAATCCATCGATGTAAACGCCTGTAAAAATAAGTCTTTTTTAAAAAAAGAGAGAGAATAAAACACTCTTAGAATATTTTGTCAAATTAAAAAATTAAATTTAGGGTAACACACTTACCGTTAGCCATGTTTAGAGTTGTGTGCTCCTGTTTTCGGGTTAACTGCAGACTGCAAACTGCAATGTCTAACTCTTCTTCACATGGTTCTCAGTATAACGCTTATATAGGCTTTTTTTTAACTTTTTGTATGCTTTTTGACCTTTTATTCAACCAAATACCGCTCCTTATTTAATTTCTGCACTGCTTAATCATAACAATAGGTTTTTGGTTTTTAAAAAAACTTTTGTTCTCACCCCCATCAATATCACTTAGCTAGCTAGACGTTTTGTATGAACGCTCCTTATTTATTTTCTGCACTGCTTAATCATAACAATAGGTTTTTGGTTTTTTAAAAACTATTGTTTTCACCCGTCATTAACCCTTAGCTAAAACGAGGAATTTGTAAGGTTCACACTCACCAGCGTTAATATCTGAATGACATGACGTCACCACAGCAAAAGGTCCTCTCTCTCTCACGTATTCTTATGCTCATGGATCTGTCAGGTTTTCTTGCATCAGGTGCTTCAGATAAAAACTCCTTGTAGAAATTCTGACAAGACAATGACATTCCTTCGGAAGACGGCCTTTGTCACGCTTTATAGAAATTGTAAAAAAGACAAGCGCTCTTGATGAAAATACATCGGAATGTGAACTTTCTCAGGCCAGCCACCCCCGCGACACACACACACACACACACACACACACACACACACACACACACACACACACACACACACACACACACACACAGACACTCACACTCACACACACACACACACACACACACACACACAGACACTCACACACACACACACACACACACACACACACACACACACACAGACACTCACACACACACACACACACACAAACACACAGACACTCACACACACACACAAACACACAGACACTCACACACACTCACACACACACACACACACACACACACACACACACACACACACACACACACACTCTCACACACACACACACAGACACTCACTCTCACTCTCACACACTCACACAGACACAAACACACACACACACACACACACACACACACACACACACACACACACACACACACACACACACACTAGTACTTCTTTTTGTCATGTTTTTTTTTTTTAACAAAATGCCTAGCAAGTATTAAAAAAGTAAGGCCAAAATGTCACAAACCGGTTCAGTGATCCCCTGAAAAAGGCCTAAATTAAATAGATCAGCTCGCGGGGGACGGACCTTATGACGACACAAACACCCATACACTATCATTGGTCAACCGCCAGCATCATCACACGCATGACGGGAATGACGTAATGCAATCTGATTGGACGAAGGAGGCGGGACTTCCGCATGACGTAGTGCAATCTGATTGGACGAAGGAGGCGGGACTTGCGCATGACATATTGCAATCTGATTGGACGAAGGAGGCGGGACTTGCGCATGACATATTGCAATCTGATTGGACGAAGGAGGCGGGACTTACAAAAAAATACTCCATGCTGATTGGACGAAAGGGGGATGACGTCGCGCAATCTGATTGGTCGGGGCGGGGCCTTAGGACAATAGCTGTCAAGTTTTGATTGAACGGGTATTATATTACTCTCTGAGATGAAATGGTGTAAAAGGAAGTAGAAGGCGTAGGACTGGCCCCAGTGATCTCTAAACACATATTAGCATCTGTATATGAAAACTTATAAGAGTACATTGATTCAGTTTGGGATTTAAGCACTGTCTTTTAATTACTGGATTATTAGGACAGACGGTTAATCTTTGTACAGTGCACACATGAAACATGTACAGTGGCTCATACTAGTTCCATAAAATTAATTATTTATCATAAATAATTATGGTATTGTTTTATTTTATTTGTATTCATCAGTGGTGGTGTACACAACATGGTTTAATACTGTTAGTAAAAAATGCAACAGCTCATGAAATAAAGTTATTTTAATTGTGTATTGTGCTGCCTCCTGCCATTGCGATCAGCCTCTTAAATAGATGGAGGGGGTTAAAATACCTGTTGAATTACAGCTTTTTTCCCTTAAAATCAAATAAATTATGTGTATAGTTGTTATGAGTCATTGGTGATAATTAAATGCAATACATTTACAGTAAGTACACAGTTAATTTCGTATAATTTGGAATTTTCCCTTAGTTAGCTCAGTTACACATTACACACGAAACTAAAGAAACCGTTGATTATTAGTTTCTAATGTTTAAGTTTGAGGCGAGTCCTCTAAACGCAACACATAAAACATTGCTACACTCACAATATTGAAAACTACTGAAAATGTTAAATTTTCTGTACAGTCATTGTTGGCTTGTTTAAGAACACCTTGCATCACATATCATCACATTGTTAAGGTGTTATCAGACATGTGGTGTATATAAATAACACACAATAGAAATTACCGGGTGCAAGATTTAAAGTATTTTAAATCTATTACAATAAGTGATAAAATGCTAAGAAATGTGAATTTGAACAATGAGTTAGTTAACAGTCTGTCCAGTGTGACCTGGAGAGTCTGGTACATTGAGTAAGGAGAGAGGCAGTTACCCTGATCCCATTTCACTGCAGAGATGCATCCAGCTAAGTGTCTCAGTGCAGGTCAGTGAGGTTAGGACTGACAGGGACATTAACCTATTTCAATGTAAGGAGGAAAAAACATCCAAATTGTATGACAGGTGTATCACTTACTGCTTATATGATACATATACATACACACTAATTTAAATGACAAAAAATTCAACATGCTGTACAGTAGTATGTACCACTGGAAACTTTCGGGTACTCTACTATTTAGAGTTTAAGGAATGTTTGATCACACAGTAGGAATTTGTAAAAATATTAATTGATTTATATGACAAACTAGTTTGAAGTTAGTCTGACAGGTTTAAGCAAGTCTGAATTTGGGCTCTTTTGCCACATTTCACTTATAGTAAATAAAATATTGCCAGCCTTAGTTGAATACTTACTGTTATAAATCTTGGGTAATCTGGGTTGGACTACCTGTATTAGTTGGTCACTTTATAACATAATTGACATTATCAATAAAAACCTATTTCACCTTAATGAGTGTTAATGTGAGTGTGCAGTAGGTACTCACACTTATCTGCTTTGCAGTCAGGATTATGCAAAACAAAGCAGAGTTGTCACTGTCTGTAGGATGGTGAAGAAAATATATGTTTTTGTTTATTTAACCTTTATTTAACCACAAAGTCACATTTTGCAAGCGAGATACTGGCCAAGACAGGGTCAGTTAGCAGCATCACACATATAACAGGACAACAACAACAACAACAACAACAACAACAGAATAACAAAATATAAAGTGCGTAACAAAATATAAAATGCAAAATACAACTTATAACAAATGCAGCAATAAATAGGCACATCTCAAATGTTCAATTAAAACAACTGCAACTACAAGTGACAACGTCTCATATCCTACATTTAGAATCATTTAAAGGGACGAAGGTTTCCAGTTTCAGTTTGGATTGAAGATCATTCCAGGACCAAGGACCATAATAAGAGAGGCTTTATTTTCCAATTTCACTTCTGACAGAAGGTATTTTGAAATGAAGCTGAATGCGGGACCTTCGGTTGTGAGTGCTCTGTAAAAGTTTGAATTTCCGATGGTAAGTAGGGAAATTGCCTGAGATCACTTTGTAGATCTCAGTAAAGTAGTGACTGTCAAGTGAGCCACTGTAGTGCTTAGCCTGTTTGAAGGAAAAAGTAGATTTTGCACATTACATCATCCATCCTTGAAAAATGTGCACTGAAAAGCAAACTATACTTACTGAGTATTTTGTTACAACTGTGCAATCTAATGCAATCCAACAAAACAGCTCTGCCATAAATCCTACTTTAATAAATACATTTTCAGTTTTTGTTGACATTACCAGAATGGTGATAATTTTGTTTATTATTTAGGTTGTTGTGGGTGGTGTTGATTTGCTTAAGTGCATTGTATTGAAAAGTGTTAAAACCCAAGCAAAAACATCTGAGATGAGCGACACTCTACGGCACTCTTCCCTGGTGGCTCACACGCTCTCTACTCTGGTCCTCTGGAAATTCTGCAATAAAAGAACATTTTTAATAATAATAAGTTTAAAGCAGATGTCTTAAATAAGGCCAATTCCGTATAAATCTTTACTTAACTTCTGCTCCACATACCTCCATGTGCCTTAAAGCCCGAGTGCTTGTACACCTTGCCAGTTTACGACTGTTGCACAAGGTGAATGGTGGTCAGTGTGGTGGTCCACATTGTTATCTGTTTCCACATAACAATATTCTTCCTCATATCATGAAACTGGTGTTCTTCCAAATATGCTGCTATTTCAAAGTGTTTAGTGGTATGATATTTTAGTGTCTAATTTTCGCTGTTGCTGGTGTAACATGGAAGGCGGAGTCTTCTTGGAGACCCACATTTGAGAGTCCTTTACCACTAATATTCCACAACAGAAAATGAGGAAACATATTTTTTTTGACCAAAATCCGCTGGATTATGTGTTTTGCATCACCCAAGCAAGTGAATGGGGAGCACTGGGTGCAGGCAAGGCATTGAGGGATGTTAAACATTGTTCATTTGCATATACTAGCCACATTGTAATGATACACCGCTGGTTGAAAATCTGCAAAGTTTCCCTGTTCTTGATAAAGTTTCATACCCATATTTTGACCCTTATGCTTGTATCAGTGTGACAAGTGTATGACTGCTTGTTTATTGTACCGTCAAGAGAACATGTAACATGTAATTGTGTATAGATATGAGGAAAAAGTTGAGCATTCTAGGTGGATGGTTCAATAACAACCAGTACATGACTGATTTTTTGAGGGGTTGGAAAGAAGCCAAGCCAAGGATCTGAGTGGGGTCCCTGAGTAATAGATTGTGATTGTAGTGTTTTATTGGAATTAGGTCTTTGTCAGAAATCTTTACATTCAGATTCAGACAATTGTGTTTGTCCCATAAAGGCAATTCAGTTCCACAGCTTACCCAGTATAGATAAATAAAACTCAATCTAGCAGCAGCATTCAAGAATCAACATGCCAGTGACAACAGGTCAACGTGTGAGTACAAAAACACAAGCAGCAGACACACCCGGTCACCCCACATATGACCGCTTACATGAGGAGCCAGATGATAACAACAGCAAAACAAAACAAACTTAAAAAAAACAAACAGGTTTAAAGGATGTGGTCTGCATTGCAATGTCTACTGTCAGCATTTAGCGGCCTGATGGCAGAAGGAATGAAGGAATTAGAATAGCGGTTTGTTTTCATAAGGGGTGCATGATAGCGCCGGCGTGAGGGCATTAAAGAGAATGCATTTGACAGTACACTAATTATTACTTTTGCTTTCTGGACCACATGTTCCTTCCAGAGGGTGCACAATTCTTTTAGCTGAACTCCAGTGATTTGGAGCAGTACTCAACAATGTCATTTAGACTATTTTTGTCCTTCACAGATAACTCATTGAACCAACATATAAATGAAAATGTTAAAATGCTTTCAATAAAGGATTAATAAAAGTTACATCAAATATTATGACAGAGACAAAAAAAAAGTTGAGCTTTTGCATTAAGTGAATTCTTTGTAATCCCAGTTGACAGTCGTCTCTGTGTTTGCATCAAACTTGAGTTGAGAGTCAAACACTGTTCCTAGATACATATTATATATGTATCTACAATTTAAACATCTTCATCTTGTGTAATGCTAGCTTTTGGCTTACCTCTGTTTTTCCTAAAAATCAATGATTAGTTCTTGCCATGGTTTGTTGGCAACTGGGCAGGAAGTACTGTATGTTGCATTACGGAGTATAAGGTTTGCCATGACAGAAGTACAAAACAGAAATTTTGTAGAGGAATGCTATAAAGTGGAATAACGTTTAATGACGTGAAATGTAACACTCCTCTGCTCTGCAACTGTGAAGTTTTATGATAATGTATTAAACAATGCTCCACATGAATCTGATCAGGTCGAGAGGTCCCATATCAGAGTGAAGTGAGACAATGATCTGAAACTTGTAGCTCAAGGCAGTTCCTTATCTTGTCAGCACCAACTATTTCATATAACCATGAATGGTAATCTTACTTCCAAACTGAGAAGATGGAAATGGAAGAGGGCTGATGAGATGAAGAGGGTCCAAGCCAAATGAATCGTGTCATTGATAATTGGCTGCATGAATGTAGGCTTTGATTGGCAGGACAGTGAATTGTTTCTTTGTTTTAGAGAGAAAGAGAGATGAAAGAGTTGGGATTAGGGAGGGAAGGAGAGACAAATATGGATGGATAGAGGTAGTAATGTAGCAGGCAAACATGTTGTGCAGTATATGTCGGAAGATGCTTCTGCACACGCAGCCACACATGCCACAAATATACACACACAATACTGTACACATTCATCACTCACCAATAGAAAGGAAATGGTTTAATCCTAAATGTCTGGGGGTGAACAACTGGGGCCTTTCTTCTTCATTTCACATCATGTAAATATTCAACTCAACATACTATAGGTTATCTGTCGCACACATTCATAGAGCTAAATACTTCCACATATTCAGCTTAACACACTTCCAATAAATGTCCAAGACAAGAGTTGGTATTTATAGTTTTTAGTTGAAGCAATTGTGAAACTCAGCACTGGACAACAAACTCAATGACAGTGATTACAAATCCGAAAAATATTACAGTTGATACCATAAACAACAATTTGACACACATTGTAAAAATTAATTGGTGCAGTAATTGGATTCATAAAGGTATAGGTAACTTCCAAGTTGTCCCTCATGCCAGGAAGAAACAAAGATAAACATTAGACATAAATCTTCATATTAAGGTACAATAATTTGTGTAGGTATCTTATAACCATACAAATGGAGTCCCGAAGAGTAAATAAAAATAAAAAAGTTAACCAGTATAACAGTAACTAGCAGTTAAAATGTTTTATTAGTAGAATATTAGTTTCAGACAGTTAGCTTATGCAATGAGTCACAGAAGAACTAAACTAACAAATCAACAAAAAAAACCGCCATGATAAAGAGTAGATAATGCTGTCACAAGGGTATTTTGTGGAGTCTATCGCTTGGTTACAGATCTGTAACAGTAGCTGCTGTTGAACAATGTAGTTCAGTGCAGTTAGGGGTTTGCTATTAGCAACAGAATGTTGAACTGAACCCAACTGCCCAAGGCAGAATAGTACACCATTTAAAAGGGGTAATTCAATACGATTCATTGTAGCCAGGCTTTATAATTGAAAAGCAGCTTCGAGTGTATGCACTTTTTTCCCATAATCAGTGGTAACAACAATTTTGTGTCACTAGAAAACTCTCAGTAAGTTTAAAATACACTAAGCAATGTGAAATATTTCCTTCATAAAGTCAAACTTCAGAGATTTTCATGATGTTCCCAGTGATTATCGCATTTCTAGTCAAAAAATACAATGTCTGAGCATTGGATTTACTTGTCTTTGTCCACTTCCTTTCTTCCTTTAGATTCTCTGGAGTTCCACCCAGTAACCTTGGCAACAACACCAAGCTTGTTGATTGGATGCCTCAGAATGACTTATTAGGTAAGTACATCGAGAGCTGATGAAGAAATCCTCCAAAGTCCTGTTCATAAGTTTGAGTGCTTTATTGACTATACTGGTATACAGTGACCTTTATAGACACAGAGTGCGTCTGACACAGTGAACTGACCAAGAGCAATGGCAGGAGAGCACATTGATACAGTGGACCCAAAGGCAGTGATCAGACAGTATGCAAATCCAGATTCAAAACTTGAGATCAAAGCAGCAGGATATAACACAGAATGGTGTGCTTTTTGTTAAGTCTGCATCAGTTAATATTAATTCTTCATCACAGCACACCACATAATGCACTACTACTGTTTCACCTTCCAGTCAATTTGTTTTTCTGATTGTGTGGGTATATTTTAATGCATCATATGAGCTGAAATGTATTTTATAGCACTTGCCAAACCCTTGCAATGTGCCTAGATGTTATGTTTGAAACCAACTTCTTTCTTCATTTTGCTAGTTACAGGCATTTTTCACTCCTTGGATGTTTTTATGAAAGTCGTTCCTACATGGATGTGGTGAACAAGGTATCGTTTAGATGGGTTCCTCCCATACCTACTTATGAGCCACAGTAATAAGCAGAATGTGAATGTGTAAGCTACTTTAGGCCTGGCAGTAATGAGGAATGTACAACATTCACATCATCTTTCTTCTTGGTGCGTATGAATATTTAAAGTGACAGTTCACCCGAAAAACGATAAAAGTAGCTTTTTACTGGGAAGTGAGACACGAGTTCTGTCTGTTGAGTCCACACAAACCTGTTTTTGTCAGACTGTCTTCACCAGGCTGACTGACAGCAGGAATTTATTCAACAAAAATAGTTTTCATGTAGACTTCACCAGAATGAACCAACATTGGTTTATTGATTTTCTTTATTTGCTGGTCAGGGGAAAACTTCTCATAGTGTAACAACCAAGCTCATAGCTATACTAGAAGACTTGATCAATCATTGCAGATACCATTAGAAGTCTTAAACATATAGTTGTACATATAGTTCACAACATATAAACTGCAGGAGATTTGTGTGATTTTAAACAGCTCCCTGGGGAGATTACACTTCACTCGGCATGTTAAAAAAAAAAAAAAAAACAAAAAAAAAAACGAGGGTCCAGTGGTGTCTGGGAGTCATTGTGGAGTGATACATTTGATAAAATTAAAGCATTTCTGTTCAGTGAGTTGGCTGATTGATGGACATAAAAAAAGCTTCTAAAATGCTAAAAAAAAAAAAAAAAGACAGCCAAATATGGACTGGCCTTTTACTCTGTTTGGACTCACCTCACCTCAGTGATCTATGGGCAATATAAAGTACCAGTTAAAAGTTTCAACACACATTCTTTAACTGTAAAAATGGGGTATAAAAAAGTCTTCATCTTCAAAGAGACACTGTCTGAGTTATTATGTTATTTATACTGATTTATACTGAAATGATATACACATCCACATCTTCATTCCTCCAACTGTTAACAGCCTTCCCCCCACCTTCATTTTTTTACCTTCACAAAGTGTGGAGTAACACCGAGTGTGCAGCAATTTTGGGGATCTACAGTATTAAATGTAAATAATCTAGAAACACCTAACATAGCAAAATAAGCACCCCTTTAAAAAATGAGTAATGAACATAACATCTAACACACAAAATAACATCACATCCCTCATGCCTCTGTTAATCTAGGCCACGCCAACACAAGGGCTTTCCTGAGCCACGGTGGTCTGAACAGCATCTACGAAGCCATGTATCATGGGGTGCCAGTGGTGGGCGTGCCACTATTCGGAGACCACTATGATACCATGACTCGTGTGGCAGCCAAAGGTATGGGTGTCATGCTACACTGGAAGACCATGACCGAGGAAGACCTTTACACAGCCCTGTCCAGCGTCATTACAAACACAAGGTTTGACTTATAAATCTTATATTATAGTCACACACAAATGCTTTGTATATTAGTGTTATTGTTTATCAGTGCCACCTTGTGACTGGTTATGGTATTAACTGTAGACATACAAAAATCACTGGCTCTATATTCTATACTCAGTTGTACTCTCTTGTTTGTACCCTTTAGCATTTTCAAATGTTGTCCATATAGTGTCCTTATACCTTTGTTTCCATCCACTGTCTCTCCCCTCTTAGGTACCGCCAGCAAGCACACCTTCTCTCCACCATTCACAAAGACCAGCCAGGCCACCCTGTGACCAGAGCCGTCTACTGGATCAGCTACCTCCTCCGTCATAATGGTGCCAACCACTTGCGCTCTGCCGTATACGAGGTGTCTCCTTACCAGTATTTCCTGCTGGATGTCATTGTCACCATTGTGGCTGTCGTGGCTATGAGCGTCTTTGCCCTGCGTCGTTTGGGTCGATTGCTGAGGGTAAAGTTCGGGGACCAGAACAAAGGAAGTGGTGCCACTAGGGATGATGGCAACATGGTCAATGGACATTGCCATAGTGAAAGCATATCCAATGGTAAACACAAACGCAATGGCTCCTTGAAAAACGAGAAGAAGATTAATTAATTTTTGAATGGCCAAGAGGGACGAGGAAGAAGTTGCCTCAAGAACTCAGCTCTAGGTTTGGTTTAGTGGTTTTATAAAAGCTTGGAGGGGAAGCTGTTCTTAGGTCTGTGTCAAGAGGCAACTACTACTCGTAGTGAGCAAGAGGCTGTTGGAGGATACGTAATGCATCGTGTGGGGACAGAACAACACATTGGGTGCTCAAAATCTGTGTGTGTGTGTGTGTGTGTGTGGGTGTATGTATATTTGTGCACTGATGCGAATTTAACGAAATGTCTAACAGCAGCTATAGCAATACAACACCAAACTGGAAGGTCACTGAGGATGAAACACAGGAAAGACCCATTGGAGGACATTTGCTTTAACATGTGCGTCTTCTATCCTGTGTGTTCTCTATTGTCTTCCTGCCTTCTCACCAGTGGAAGGTTGATGAATTAAGGAAATCATGAACGCCAACCCCTTTTCCTCAGTAAAAAACAAAACAGAAAATAAATGGATAACTTTTGAAATATGTAGGATTTAACATTTTTAACGGGAAAACTCTGCTTCACAAGTGTCTGGTAAACTTTAAATAGAGGACAAATCTATTTATTACTGTACAAACACATTTTAATGATGGACCTTTTTAACTTATCTTATTTTTAATTTATTTCATGTATCAGTGGTGCGATAGCATTATGGTGTATGTACACTCCCTCAATGTTAATATCCCCTACAACATTGTGGCTTTCATATTGATGAGGCAAACACAACAGGAGTAATTGTAAACATGCACAGGTCTGTGTTTTCTGCATTATCCACAGTATACATGGTGGTCTTTCTTTCTAAGCTATTCAGTGTGTTAAATATTTTCAGTTTTCTCCTTTTCACATGGTAGTGCCAAACATGGGCTGCATTTTGCTGTGTAACATGCGTCTCTTGACTGTTTGTTCTGCTAGAGAATAACTCAACTGAACTGTGTTTGGCTTATCAATGTGAAAAGGATGATTATATAATAATCAAATGATAAGGATCCTGTGGATACTGTGGAGAGGCAGTGCCAGATCAGAAATGTGTTCTGCATCATTCAGTCAGGTGATCAGGGATGAGTCAGAACATTATTGATTTATGATTACTTGCTTGATCACTCCCATATCTTGATTCTGCATTCCTCATCTGCTTATTAATTATCAAGGATTCTACAGTCGATTGCCATTTTTGGGGTTACACTTGATATTGTACATCATTCCTCTATGATTTATTTGTTGGATACTTTCTAAATGCTTGTTTTAAATTACTGTTCAGGTACAAGTCCATTCAGTGCTTCTCTTCTGCAAGTTAAAGTTCTTGAGGTTAATCTACAAACTATGCAGACCTGTATGTAATTATATCAACCTAGAGTACGAATGATTCACTTTCTGTATGTGGCCTTTTATAATGCAAATGTGTGTATACAGTATGCTCGAATACCGATGTCCATGTGCGCTTTGTGTTGTTTCATTCAATGCTTGTGTGTTTTAGACTACTGTACAGCTTTGGATTGAGTGTATGGATAAAACAAGCCAGATGAGGTATGTTTTAGCCCACTGCTAAAACAACTGTTGGATTTTTTGTTATTTTCTGAAGTCATGTCATCATATTGAGTGTATGCCCATAGTTACGCAAAGCATACTGTTCTTTCAAGAATGAAGTTGCTGTCAGTAGCTTTTATATCATTTTATGTGTCAATCCGCCCACATTATTTTACTTGTGTTACTTGGCCAGCATTAAGCTGTGAGGTCTGTTATTTCTAAATGAAGATGAAAGAAGGGGTAAGAAGAAGGAAAGGATGATACAGTTCCGACGACAAAGGTAAATCCAACTACTTTTACAATGAATAATTTCAAAGTCTCACTGATCCCAGCAGCAAAATTAAACTTTCTTTTGTGGGGATTCAGTATCCTGCTAATGGACATTTCAAAAGGGCAGGTACTCATGGACATGGGACATAAGAATCTCATGAGACTAACAGTTGGAATATGTTTCAAAACACCAGGCTAGACATACTGTATTTTCCTCCATTGTTGTAGCAGCACAGTCAGATATCAACTTTAATAAAGTTGCAAATTGCAACCACGTCGGCATCCAAGCAAAGAGATTGTTTACCATGTTACTAAAGCCTTACTCATGGAGCTATGTACATTTAAATGAAACTGAAGAAATACTATCGCTTAACCAGTCAAAACTGCTGAAGACCTTAACATCCAAACAATATATACAAGTTCACAAGTCCTGTATATTAATAAAGAAAAGCTTCATGATCTTCCTTTCTCTGTGAGCTACAATTACACTTGCACAGCCCAGCCCTGCTGAACACATACTATTATACTTGAATCATCATCTTTACCATCATCATTAATAACAACTTCAGCTATTAGGTGTGTGTGGCTGTCTGCAGGTGCTGTATAAGCTATGAACAGAGTCTAGGGAGAAAATGTGCTATGGTGATATCTTTTTTTTGTTATCATTATTATTATTTCAGTATTAATATTGTTACAGTCCACATACTAAACAGTCCGACCTCCCCCCAGCCCCTCTCCTCTGTTTCTGTACTCACTCTGCAGTCTGTTCTTGTGGTGTTTGTATTTCATCAGCTTGAAGAGTTTGTCCACTTGCTTGTTTCATTTGTCCACTTTTCTGTCTTACTATTAACTTTGTGGTGTATTCTGCAGTCTTTGTATTATTGTCTCTTTGTTTCTTGTCTTTCCTTTCTCCTCGAGGATCTGTCCGCTTACTTGCTTTTTAAAACATTTCATTTCACTTTGATTTTGAAACTTCTTGAAGTTCTCAATTTCCCTGTCATCTGTGTCTATGTTGTAAATAGAACAATGTAAACAAAGTACTAATGCTGAATAAAAATTACATATTTGTTTGCAGAAATGATTGAAACTTTATCTCTCCAAAAATGCCCTTTTCTTCATGAAATATAAATGCAAAGAAGACATAAAATGTTGAGAAAAGGTTATACTGTAAATATTTTTGTTCCTTTTGGCATGCTATCACTTCTACTATGTTGAACAGATAAGCTCATACTGACAAGTAAAGCAGTTGATGCTGTCAGTCTCAGTTTGATAGGGGATGTATAGACTTTCTGTCGGGAATTGTTACCGAGCAGCAAGAGGTTTTGTAAGTATCAAATGGTAGAATCCCCCCCCCCCCACACACACACACACACACACACGCACACAAGCTGGGTGGATAGATAGGGTTATATAATGCTGTATGCTTGTGCTGAGTGAGGCTGGGGTAACAAAACACCCAGCCTGGTACCCTGCCTCGCTCGCTGGCTCTGTTAATTATTCACACCGCCTGCAGGGGCCTGCAGAACTCACACACACACACACACACACACTCTCAAAAGCATCTGCAGGTATGTTTAATTTACGTTCTTGAAGTTGTTTTCTTTTGTTGTCGCTGGTGGCCAAATCGGGCACTGTTCTGTTAACTGAGACAGGAAGAGGGGAAGAAATAGAGGGCAGGCCTCTGCTGATGAGGAATCTGATATCACAGAAAGCACAGTGGGCATCATTCATGACATCCTCCATTCACTCTTAGCCACCCCTCCCTCCTCAGACCTTGTAAGTGCCTATTATCTACCTTTCCTCTCTTCACCTCAAAGGGCAATCATAAAGAGCAATTTACCACTTTTTGTTGGACTAAGTGGGCTTACTGTATAGAGTATGAGTCCTCCCTCTTTGTACAAAATGAAAGTGATGGATTTGCCAATAGTGTGACAACTGGATGTGCTCTAATCGTCGGCACACTGACCTCAATGATCTTAATGTGAGAGAAAGGCCAAGCGGATATGGTAGGGGTTACATGTGTGCACTTCACTGAGGATGTTGGATCTATCTTGTGTGCGGTTGAGTGTGACACATATGTGTGTTTGCCAGTTTTGAAATAGTTGACAGTCATTCATTAAGCCTGTATAAGCTTAATGAACCACAGCTAGACTGACCTTGTCAGTATATGTAATGGGGGGGGGGGGGGGGAAATCTATTAATATTAGCTAATTCAAATAAAAATGAAATGAAATTCAATAAAAATGAGCTTGAACACGGCTGGTGTGTGCAAGATCAGTGGATTGTTCAATTGTCCTTTAATATTAACATTTTCACATTTTAACCTTGTGAAAAACAGCCTTGTTCCTTTTTACAAAAATAGCCCAAATCCTGTGTATTTTGGGATATGCCTGGTAATACAGCTCAGTGAGATGTTACAGTGTACAGTATGTACTTTGTTCTTCAAACTAAAAATATTAGTTTTTCGTCAGAGAGCACCAAGCTTGTATGCTTGCACTACATGTCGCTGTGTCACCCTCAAGATAAAGACAACAGGAACACGTATACAGGCCTTGTGCATGTAAAGAGAGAACTCATCATTATCATCAAAAGGGCCTGTGAAAGACTCAGCTAAAGGTTTTTTCATTGACTTTCTCTGCCCATTTCTTTCAATCCAGTGAGAGGTCGAAAGTAGGATCAGTCATGTGTTTCATGTTCTGAAAGATTAGGATCAATACAACCAAGGGCAGCTTCTACTTGATTAAAAACAAAACAAAACAAAAAAATTGGTCAGTGCCACAAAAAGGTGATATGTGTGTGTGTAGGTGTGTGCAAAGACGAAAGAGAAAGTGAAGCACATATTATCCTGCAGGTTATGCTTATGCCCAGTAGAGGGTGGTAGTGCTCCATAATCAAAAACGCTGGTCACCTCATGCTTCTCTCTGTTTCTGTATTCTTTATTTTTTCTCTGTGCTCTACTGCTTCAAACCAACAGATGATGGACCTGTTGACTTAAGTTTCAACTTTATGGAGCCCTGAGTTCTGATGCAAAGCTCCTGCAATAGCTACAATGTGTGTAGTTTCATGTGTGGAAGGGTAGCTGCTGATGTCATTCTGGCCCAGTAAATCTCTAGCTGTAACTCCTATTAAATCTCCCCTTCAAAATCTCTGGACCCAAACTTTGTCCGCTTGGCCATCAGTGAGTGAGGTGAAATGTTGGTAAAATTCAGTTCATACTTGGTTAAATGATCCATGTGCATAAACGGGGTACCTTCAACAGCCTCAAAGATAAGATGGAGCCAAAAAATGGGCCAGTGAAGGTAATGGATAATCGCAACAAGCACATATAATTGGCATGTGTTATATTTGTGCATGCAGGCATATGTGTGTGTATATTTTTATATGTATTTAAATGCATGTGTGTGTTGGTGTGCATTTGTCAGGTTGTTTTGGATAGATGGAGGCCTGTCACTGTGTCACCATGGAGATAAGAGAAGCCTGACAGCAGGGGAGAGAGCATGACAGCTTTTATATCAATCATACTGACTTATAACTGCACATGTCTGTGTGTGTCTGTAAGTTAAGGGGTTAGGAAAGGGTATTAAGCTGGAATCAAATATACATCAATGTCAAGCGGTTTGTATGTCAACAGCTGTTGTCAGTTTGCTGTAATTTCTAAATTCCAGTGACCACACGTAAACAGGCACATGCACACACTCACACACATATGATGCACCGAAACACAAACACACAGATGCCAGTGTGTGTCAGCCATCTCTAAGTGCCTGTACAATGCCCAGAAGGAGAGAGTTGGCCAAATGTCGGCCTGGCACAACAATCTAAGCTTCTTTAAGATCTAATTTTCTCTCTAATTTACTTTCTGCTCCTGCATTCCTATTCCTACTATTCTTAACTTCTCTTCTTTTTTCCCTCCTCTGATAATTTCTTTCCACTTCCTTCTCCATCCCATCTTTCCCTATACTCACTTTTTTCCAAATGTTGTCCAACCCAGAGCCTCAGAGAGTCTGTAAGCTGATGCAGCATATCTGTGAGGAATTGGGAATTCAATTGGAGAAAATTAGGCTTTTGAGTTTTCAGCCAGATATTTAATTATGGGAGTGAATAATAGCTGTGTCACAGCAGAGAGGTAATGTGACTAAGTAAACAATAAATAAGCACTAAATAACATAAAGTCAATGTCATGCTTGATTAGAAACATAACACCTACTGCTTCTCTTGCTAAACCTCCCATGTGTACTTACTTTAGCCAACAAAATCTAAATACTTTCCACTCTGTATATGTGTTTGTGTGTGTTAATACCTGGAAACGTCTCGCTAATATGATCTGAATCATTTGCCCCGCAGAGGATCTCAGACAGATGCTGAGAGAGAGGCCAGTAGATATAGATGGATGTGATGGATAGATATAGAGATGGGGGAGACTTGGAAGATAGTAAGATAGAAATCTAACCTCTACTGTGATTAGGTACTGACCTCATAGGCCTGCTGTCTGCACTGATAAAGAAACAGGAAGACACATACACACACGCATGCACACACACAAACAAACAAACACACAAACACACACACACACACACACTCACACACACACACACACACACACACACACACACACACACACACACACACACACACACACACACACACACAGACACTACCCTATCCCTTATTTTTAACTCAGTAAATCATTTGATCCTTATCAGATGTTGATTCATTTCTCCTTCACTCTGGATTTTCTCACTTTTCATATTTCTGTCCATTCTCCCAAAACCGTAGGAAAAAGATAATCTTGCTATGATCTGTTCTCAGAATCTATTGTTCACACAGACACCCCCCCCCCCCCACACACACACACACACACACACACACTTTTTTCTTCTTTGCTGTGCTCAAAATGTTTTCTTTATGTAAAAAAAAAAAAGTTAGTTCAAACAAGGTAAACTCGGAGGAGTTTTTCAGGCTCCACTGGGCTAGTTCATTTTTGAATGATAAAAAAATACCTAAAAAAACCCAAACACTTAGCTGATTTCATTTTGCTGATTCACCTGTAAAGAAAAAAATAAAAAAAATCAACGATAGCTGGCGTCCTATAAGAGCAAGGTGCATCTGAGCAGACATCAATGGACACCTATCAGTATTAGGGGTTGACTGATAACTTTCAGTCGATGATAAGACTGTGATACTGGAATTTCTGGAATAAATTTCATGAGACATGCTCTTTTCATGCTGCTGGGTTCCTGAAGGCATCATCTGATGTCAAATAACTGTGTTACCAGACTTGTCAGATATCAGATATCCCTACTGTCAAGCATAACAATTTTTTAAGTCTTAGTTAAAGCAGGGGAATGTGGTTATCTCCTCTAATACTGCATATCTGTTGCACATGTATTCATGCATGTGCATGTGCAGACGGACACTCACACACCTCCATTGAGTCAGTCAGCAAGCTCTCCATCATTGCCAGTGGTAGCCTGGTGCTCTTTGGTTGGTTGCTGGTTGATGGATGAGTCTCCCATGAGCAGCTCTGTTAAAGCGCCTCTCTATCAAGCTGCAGCCTCATGGGCCCTCACATTTGATTAGATCCCAATGGAAGCCAGTTGCTCCCTGTCATCACTCATACAGAATCGGCCCGAGACGCAACAGAAACAGCCATTGGAGCACAGAGCTTGACACGCTGAGGAAGCCATTTCGGTGCAAAGAGAGGATATTATGTGAGTCGTGTACAACTCTGTCTCACATGGGTGGTGCTGCACTTGGCTGGAGAGGAGAGATAGCGTGAGAGGGAGGGATACTCATAAAGAGCAGAGTGTTATTTACATTCTTTATGGGTTTGATTCAGAACCAAAAGCCCCATCCAAGATTCTATCAATCAAATTGCCCACCTATTCATTTAAATTACACCTGAATGAAAATGAGGACCATTACAGCACTTCAAAACTCAAAAGCCTTCTGTCACTTTGACTGTCTCTTTCTCGCTCTCTGTTTTGCCTCTCTCCACATCTTTCCTCTCTCTCTCTCTCTCTCTCTCTCTCTCTCTCTTTCATCTCTCATCTCCCTCCATTGGTATTTACATGTCAATGACTTCTGTGTAAGTGCCTTTCTCTTTTTTTTGTCTCCTATTTACATGTCAGTGGCTTTCGCTGCTTGATGGTGCTGCGTTGAAATGAAAGTAATTTGCTCTGTGACAGTCAGGCCATTTTACCAGCTATTACTCTCATCCATTCTGGTCAGTGAATACTGATGACAATGAAACCAGGGAGCTGTAAAGACATTTTGCAAGCTCTTGTATTAGTGACGCTGGTATGGCTCTCATGTAGTGGCAATCTCTGCTCTATTCACCTCTAAAAGAGTATTTTTAATGATATGCAGCACCTTTGGCCCTTTTATGTTAGTCTTTTAAACAGTGCAATCATTTTAATCTTTATGCTAGTTAATTGGTTTAGTGTAAAGTGTATGGTGATATACAAGGTGAACAATTCCTTATTGTGACTTTTCATCATGGAAGAACTTGGTATAGCAGCGTTGTTTATTGCTCCAAAGCTGCCCGGTCACTGCAGCCTTAAGTCAGGCCTGACATTCTTTATGAACTACACAACAATGTGAAAGCCATTACACTTCCAGTAAATTGCTTTGAAAACTTGATAGTTGCACAAAAAAGCAATTTCAGCATGAAATCATGGTACTTCCCAGACAGGGCCTGGAGATAAGTCTCAACTGATGATGCGGTTTAAAAATAAAGACTAATTTCCTTTTAATCAGCAGCATAGACTGCGCCGCCCTGAGTGTTAAATCACTGTTGCAGAAGTGATTTGAGGATTGAAGCTCACAAATCATGGACGATGGGGGATGAGATCTAGTGATGAGAGGGTGCTGACGTGCCCAGGGTCAGAAGCTCACGTCTGAACGGTCACACACACACACACACACACACACACACATGCACACCAACTCTCTGCTGTGTTGTTTTTAAGAGTTCCGCTGGCCATTAATGATTTAGTCTTACAGGCAGCACAGAAATATGACTGCTTATGACTGAAATATTGATGGAGCCATATGAATTATTAATAGGGCTGATTTCTGGAATAAAGATGCAGTTGACCTGCTGTAGTTGGAGGTGAGGTACAGTGGTCCTACTGTTTTGCTTGATGGATGGCGCAAGTGTACGCACTCACCTCGAAGCTTTCAACAAGGATGCAATTTATGTGTGCCCGACCCTCTTTGTGTGTCTGCTAGAGAGGGTAGTTCTAGTGTGCAGAACTGTGTCGCAGCGATTGGCTTTGTGAGTCTGCAACAAATACTCATCTGTTCCTTGAGATATGCATGTATGAATGAGAGAGAGATGTACTGAGGTCACTCCGCCAATGATGTGTTTATTCTTTAAACAACTACATTGCTCACAGATTGTTGGATAGTCAGCTGACAAAGTCACAGCCTAGCTACTACACACAGCACTCTTTTGCCAAAACAACCTGCGCGCTTTTAAATCTGTTTATGTTTGAGCTGCCTTCAGATAAATCTAATTTGGCACTGCAAAGCGGGAGTAGTGCAAATCTTAGTACTCTCTTGCATCGGGCAATCACAGTCTTGGAGTTAAGACATGGCACACAAACAGTCAAAACACTGCTTGTTTTGATGGAGGTAATTGTTGATTTATTTCGTTCATATTAGATAAATGCATCATATTTTTGCATACTGTATGGTTCAGTTTAATTCCCCCCTACAATCTCTTCATCTTCTTTCCTTGTTCTCTTAAAGATTCAGAACCCTTCAGATCATTTTTCGTCTCCTTATTCCCTCGCAGTTAGTTAACCATCACATTGAGTTTCACTGCTGGCTGAGTTTTCAGACTCGCAATTGTCCTCTCTCAACTCCTCACCTCATCCTCATTCCTCTCTTACAAATTAGTGAAGCATCGGATTGATTTTCACCCTCCCGTTTTATCTTAACATGACCCTCTGCAGAGCGTTTGACGATGTTGGGGATTTTTATGGAGCTGTGATAGATAGATATAGAGTTCTGGAGTTGAGTTTGAGTTGAAGCTGGAGGAAAAAGAGACAGTAATACATGCTAATGACTCGCAAAAATGAGGCCCTAGAGGTGCAGAAAGAGTTGGGCGACAAGAAAAAATGTCTAGTGCAGGCATGTTTCAGGAAAGGACAAAGAACTGAAGGGGATTATTCTTAAGCGTTTAGGCCTTAGCTAAATTTGCTGGCTTGGGTTGCTTTGCCCTTCACATGGGTCAAGAGGACAGGGATGCAAGGGAGGGGTGAACAGATAGCATCTCTCTCCTCAAGGGATGGAGGGAGGCAGACGGGATAGAGAGGTAAGCGCTATGAGGAAATGGAAAGATGGAGGGATGGAGATAGGAGTGAGTGGAGGAGAAAGAGAAGGAGAGATACAAAGATTTAGTGTGGAGAATGGAAGAGAGGTGTTTACTCCTCTGATAGGATTGGGAAAATATTTGACGAATCGGATAGTGATGACTTGTTTATCCAGCAGTTCTGATTACATTTGTTTACATTCACCCAAATAGATGGTGTATACAATACACGGGATGGATAAATATATTTTCCACTCACAGCACTCTTTTGCAAAGCTTAGTGTTTTAGCAATTCAGTTGCATTGTGGGCTACGGGGTGAATACCTGGGCTTTGATGGCAGGTATAGATGAAACAGCTTCAAGGCTGTAAAGAGATTAGCCATAATCTATTGCTGAAGGCATGGGGCTTTGAGTAACAGAAAAGCACAATGGAAGTCTGCAGAATCTGGAATATTGTGCAGAATTGGAAAATATATGTGTGTGTGTGTGTGTGTGTGTGTGTGTGTGTGTGTGTTTGTGTGTGTGTGTGTGTGTGTGTGTGTGTGTGTGTGTGTGTGTGTGTGTGTGTGTGTGTGTGCATGTGTGTGTGTGTGTCTAAATGATGAGGTGGAGTCCCAAGCCACCAGCTAATGGTTTCCATAGATTTATTGGCAGCACCAGGGGTACTTTGTTTTAGACTCATGAGACAATTTGCAATATGTCACCAACTCAACCAGCCTACAGACATCAGATTTAACACCAGATATGTCGAAATGGCTGTCAGGATGCACATGGGTACATGTGCAGGAGTGGAATGAAAATGAGAATGAAAGGGCATTTGGAAACCAAAAAGTGTTAGCTAACATGAGTGACAGAGAGGCATTAAGTACTGGTTCAGTGAAACCACAACTGGTGTTTAGTGGCTGATTTCACCCATGGTTATTGGATATGCCTTGCTATGACCACCTGTGAAATCACAGCACAGAACATTTGAAGCCTTTAGGCAAAGTACTTGTCTCTCCAACAATAGTGTTTTCATAACCAGCCAACTGGGAGGAGATCTGAAGAGAGAGGCAGGAGCACTAATCAATAGGAGAGGGCGGACCAGTGTCAAACGGCAAATAAACAAACAAGCCATTATCCTGACACACACACACACACACACACACACACACACACACACACACACACACACACACACACACACACACACACACACACACACACACACACACACACACACAGCCGGATGTGTATAAATGCAAAGCCAGAGGAGCACAAAAGCACACTCTTGGTAAACCTATAATAAAAACTGAGTGCTAATGTGCATGATTGTATGCAAGTGGCAGAACAGAAACCAACTCATTCCTATTCACACTGACTACCTGCACAGCGTTTGTGTGTGTGTATGTGTGTGTGTGTGTGATGCAAGGTTTAACCGTTCATGCAAACTAGCTAACTACCTGTGCATGTCAGCTTTGCACTTTAATGATAAATGTGGGTGTAAGTTGTTTTGAGTTTCTTTTCCTGGGCTGGATGGGGGAAAATAAAATAAAAGAGGGAGCAGAGGAGAGACTGTGGCTGGTGTAAACACTGATATTACTGTATTGATCAAACCCTCATATCTGGTAGCAGTTAGATGGCCCACGGGCATGACTCTGTGTGTGAGCACGTTAAAGTGATCTGTTGTGCATGCATGTGTGTGTTGTCTATGTATGTGTATGTGCTTTATCTTTCTCTGTCAACAATTTGTGTGTTTGTGTATGTGTGTGTGTGTGTGTGTGTGTGTGTGTGTGTGTGTGTGTGTGTGTGTGTGCGTGCATGTGTGTTTGTTGGTATGTGTGTGTGTGTGTGTGTGTGTGTGTGTGTGTGTGTGTGTGTGTGTGTGTGTGTGTGTGTGTGTGTGTGTGTGTGTGTGTGTGTGTGTGTTGAAGTTTGTTCTGGGCAGTGCTGGTGACAGAGCGAGGGAGAAGGAGAAGTGCTATCGATTTTTAGCCTAGCCATGCTAGAGAAAGATCTGTTTGGGTGGAACTGTGATTACCTCCCTTTCTCACCCCTCTCTCCTCTCAGTCCCCTTACCCTTTCACTTAGCATACATGCAGTATCTATCTATTCGTCTGACGTCTCACCCGTCTCAATCGTTAGGCCTAAACAAAGCGTGTGATGTGCTCTCGCTGTCGTCTATTTCTGGATGCCAACACGTCTGGGAGAGAATATGTTTCAAAGTTTTTTTGCAGCTTAGAAACGGTGTGTTTATATTCTAAGTATACAGCGCGTTCCACATAGGGATTTTGTGTGTTTTTGTGCATGCACATGTGTATGTGTGTTTGTGTCTGTGCACTTTCTAAAACAATGACAATAGTATCTGAGGTTTTAAAAGATTTGAAGCGAAACCGTTGCCTGGTTACCAGAGTCTGTTTCTTGAGTTGCAGTTTGCATGCATACAATTGCAGTTTGCATATATATGTATATATAGTCTCAGGTTTTGTAGCAGTCCCTGTGCCCCATACACTGCACGGCTAAAGGAAAATGCTGTTTATTACTAACAGAGCACACCATCAACACTGTGTATACACCCTCAAACTCATCTGTGGGATGAGTTTGAGGGTGTATACAGCTCCCTCCAGTAGTTACCTGCTGGAGGGAGGTAACTAAGGTCATTTTAATACCTGTCTGGTTTGGTTAGATCGAATCGAACTCTAGTGCATTTCCCCCCTTGGTGAAGCTCGTTTGGGCAGGTGTGAAGGCAGCGATCGCACTCAGGTGCAGACCAAAACAACTCGACCGAGACCTTGTCGAAGAGGTGTTCTTGATTCAACCCAACTACAGGAAACACTGCAAATTTTGGACTAAACCAGCTCCCATATCCAGGTGTGCATTGTGCCAGGCCAAGGAAGAGCTTTGTACTGTAAACATGAATTGAGGGTTGACCTGGAGTAGCAACAAAATACATTGCTTTCTCCTCTTCAGCTGATTGAAGGCAGCATGTCTTCTCATAATGTGGAGCAACACATTGTTGCCTTTAAGTGCATTCAAATGTGCCATTTTGTTCACATGGCTTGGAATATGGCCCAAATGATGACCACAACTATGCAGAGATTATGGAAAGCTATCCCAGAGGGAACACTATATGTGTGTATAAACACATACACATGTACATATACATATGCATCAATATTTTGTCATTTTCTGAAATCATGAACATAATGTAAAACAAGCCTGCATTTCCTTTGCCAAACTTAGTCCTGACTGCTAAGTGCGACAGGACTGACTGGCGCATTCTGAACCCAGGTTAGTGTGCATCTGTCTGTCTGCACATCTGTCTATCTGCTCACCAGCCTGTCAGTTCTTCTCTCAGCCTGTTAGAATGGAACAGACGGCAACACAAAGGCAATCTGTGTTTCTCAGTGAGCATAGTGAGATAAACAGATACATGATTAGTTGCAATAGAGAAGAGGGAGTCTTAGTGTCATCATTAGGAAGGAGAGGGATCGGGATTAAAAGAGCGGCATTGTGTGTAACAGATTATTGGGTCTGTGGATGCGTGTGTGCGCGCACGCCTGTTTTTCTGCATGTGTGGTTGGCTGTTTTTCTCATTACAGGATTAAAGAGCATCTGGTTCAATGTTCCTACTCAACCCTGCCAGTCAAAATCACGGGGGAAATAATACACTGTTGTCTAATGTAGGTGCACTGCATGTGCCTGTATGTGTGTGTGTCTATCTATGTGAACGTATGTGTATGCGCACATGCCACATACATGATTGTGCATTCATGTCAACTGGGAGAAGAGATATGGATTGAATGGAACTGGACATGGGCACAAATGAAATTGCTGTGTCTGGAGCCTGTGTCACAGAGAGTGGAGAAGCTTGTCTTGTGGGCTCGCTGTGTGAAAAACTCTTGACTCAAATCTATTCCTGGTTATATAATGAAAGGTGGCCTGAGAAGGACTTATTTGAGATCTGTTGGTACACATCCAAGAAAGTGATGGGTGAGGTAGTGAGAGAGGTGGAAGGAGACAGAAAGCAGGGAACGAGAATTTATGGGATTACTTGTGGGATTAGATTGCTAGATATTGTCTATCAAATACAGTAGAAGACAGTCTCCTCCATAGACAATAACATATTTATGGCATTATAGATTTCCATAGAATTGTGGAATGTAGTGAAACAGTACCTCACAAGTGTCCAAGCAGTTTAACAACTGACACTGAAAACAGTTCCTCTAACAGTGGTTCCCAACCTTTTTCTTGAGGGACCCATATTTTTACCATTATAAACTTTGGTGACCTTTTGCTCCCTCGCAAAGTATAATTGCCTAAATAAAATCAAAGGAACCTCATAATTTACTTTATATGTTTTTATATTTCAATATATTCACTGCTAAAATAAAAATACAGTAGCAGCATGGAATTGTTCAATATAGTAGTGAACCTAACCTATTAATATTGACATGATTATTTTCTCAGCTTATATGTTAATGAAATGCTTAGAGACATAAATATGTGGCATATTATTGTTTGCTATCAACAGCAGAGTGATAGCAGATGTTATCCCAGAGAGGCTGGATGCAGAAATCAAAACATATATTAGATATACTGCCTATTTTCAAATCCCATTTTAAATGTAGTTTATAAATACATTTTAGTTGAGTTGAGTTCGTCTATCATCATCATTATGAGTCTGCCCATAATTTGCGCGGATTGTGCTGATAAATTAATAAATGACTCTTCTTGGCTTTTTACTCACAAAGCTCTTATTGCACTTCCAGCTACGTAATGAATTTACTTTTTGTGTCAGCTCTCCACTGCTGTTTGTCTCTCTGCTGAGCTGCATACACAAGGAGGACTGTGCAGGCCTGCAGTCTCTTTTCCCTGACGCTTCCCATTTCTCCATCAGCTCCCTGTTTACGTTGCTAGTTAACCTCCGTGTATACTGCAGGAGTTATGTTCATGTTACACACGCCCTCATCTACCCTTATATATTTAACATATTAAAATAATTACACCCCTTAAAATCAAGAGGGCTTCGCGACCCTGAGTGAATCTTTGGCACTCCACTGATGGGAGTGATTTAGCTAAAGTAGTTAAATTTAGCCCAAGTGTGTACTACTTGGTGTTTCCAGTAAGCTAGCGTTAGCATCCCGCACTACGTATTTGGAAAAAACAAGCTTATTCTAAAGCTATATTACTCAAATTAATGAATGCATAAAGATAAAAAGAAGAGGAGAAAAGTCTGAAGGAAAATACCGCAAAAAATTAGAAGCTGTTAAGTTTTGAGATCTATCAGAACTGAGCTGTCATTCAAAGAAAGCATAGGCATACTTCACACACAAACACACACACACGCTTCTATAGCTAATAGTGAGGATATTTATTGAGCTAATGCACACACACACACACACACACACACACACACACACACACACACACACACACACACACACACACACACACACACACACACACACACACACACACACACACACATTGCCACCTGGGCACAGCTACTAATGTCTGTATAGTGACTATGTTTGTGGTTTTGAGGAGAATAAACATGGAAATTCAAGAGTATAATGCAAAAAAATCACTTTGCTTTCAGTCTGAACACACTTGAGGCTGTCAGGGGTCTGTAACATCACGATAATATACTGTGTTGCAGCTGTGATTGGCTGGCAGTATTGCTGACTCTGCTTTTCTCATGATAGACCACATCTATGTCTGAAGTGACCCCCTTTACTTTCTAACATTTTGGTTAAGCTACCAAATTCAAATTGTAAAATGTACACACTATGTAATGCTCTTAAAAATTCCCACAATGAAATGGGAAATGTCTGCATGTTGATAGCACTATTTAAAAATCCCACATTGCAATACACCTTCAATAGAAGTGTTAATTAGAATTATGTGTCATGACACAGACAGGTGTCATGTCACATTATAATGACACACAATAGTGATGATTTATATGCATTGAAAATGCAATTTTCACCACACTATAAAGTTGTGTATAGTATAGGGCAGTGATCCTCACAATTTTTTTTAACAAGAGCCACATTGGCAGAGCAAAATCAAGGGGAGAGCCACTTTTACGACAACATACCAAGTCACCTTTGCAAATGTGCATTTCTACATATAAATTGGACATCCCACAAAAAAAGAAACAACACAGCCAATACATTTTCAATTAAGACCATATTTATCTTAATACTGGGATGAGCGGAAGCTGGCATGCATGTCCTTGACTTTCTTCATGTTGTATTTGTAGTTTGTTGTTGCAATCACAGTGAGGCATTTAAGATGAGCATGGGTCAATCGGTTTCTCTGTTTTCTCTTGATAGTGTTCATGGTTGAAAATGTTGACTCACAGGTGTATGTGCTCATGAAGAAAGACATCACTTTCTGTGCAAGTGGTTTCAAAGTGGGAAAGTCTGCTTCTTTCTGAGTTCACTGCCAGGTGGATAACTTTCATTGAATTTTGGATGCGCCGTTTTGAAATGGCGCTCCAAGTTGCTTCGTTTGAAACAGGCGCGGGTTTGTTTGCATATTAAGCACAGAGGGTTCATGCCATCAGGGCTTAAAGTATTCCGGGAAAAAAAGTATTAGCCTATATTTTTTTAAAAAGACTGTCTCGATATCATCACCATCACTTTCGAGTTTATGAGTTCGTCTGCCAATGATATATCTCAAACTAGCATTATTAGCCAATCAGAAGTAGAATGGAGCGGGTCTTGGAAAAATGTGTTTCAACCGAGTCCTATGCTGCATAGATGCCATCGGCAGGGACTCACATCGGGTAATGACTACGTCACGTCGAAGGAGAGTAGTATGGAGAGCAAGTTCATGAATCCTGGGGAAATGGCGCTGGGCGTGGATAGAAGAGGTCGGAAAAGACGGTAAGCCTTTTGGTAGCTGGTGTAAAAAGTTAAGAGAAGCAGGTGCTTGCTTCTGCACTTCATGCTACAGAAAGCTAGTATAGCGGGAAAAAAGTGCTACCACGACATGAATCAGACCCCGCTCACAGTGCAGCTGTTCGTGCTCTCACACACACAACGCGGTTACCGGGAGCAACAACCACAGTTGATGTACCGGCATCAATAACTGACCGTGTGTGCGACTTGAAAATATGCGTGTGCGCGTTCATCGCAGAGCACGATCTGTCTTTCAAGCTCGCCCAACCCCTGGTAAATTTATGCCAGCCTGCATCTTAGCGGAGCTAACGTCACCTGGTCGCAAGCGTGCACTGCGGTCAAGTGTGACAGTGTTGTAAACAATGCGGTAAGCGGGCCGCTGCATTGCCAGGTTTGACAGTGCCCCCTTTAGGAAAAATTATTAATTAAGGTGAAAGTATAATGCAGATGTTTGCGTTTTTGTAGTGCAGTGTTCACTGTATATTTATGTAGCACATTTGAAAAAATTTATTGACTGTGTTACCATATTGTTATTGCTACCATGCGAGCCACCAATTAAAGCTTGACGAGCCACATGTGGCTCGTCAAGTATCAAGCATCCATTAACTCATACATCAGTTATAGATACTTCATAAGAGTTACTTAAATTAAATATTTTTAAAGAAATGAATGATTGAAAGCATGAATGAACCTCTGGGATGCCAAAGATAATTTACGATTAATCTACTTAGTTTTTCACTCAACCAAAACATCACACACACACACACACACACACACACACACACACACACACACACACACACACACACACACCTACACACACACACACACACACACACTCACACACATGCGCACACACACACACACACACACACCTACACACACACACACACACACACACACACACACACACACACACACACACACACACACACACACACACACACACACACACACACACACAAACAACCAGAATAAGTGTACACCTTAATTGCTTAAATTGTGTTTTCATTTGTGACCTACAAAACAATAATACATCATTGTGATTGTGTTGTTGATGGTGGTACTGGTATAATAAGAGTTTATGTCAGTTTTTGTGTGTGTGTGTGTGTGTGTGTGTGTGTGTGTGTGTGTGTGTGTGTGTGTGTGTGTGTTTATTGCCTGTGTCCCTATTAATCAGAACCTATCACTTGTGCCTAATGGAGATAGATTATCAAGCAGAAAGACGTGACTGTCCTTAGAGAATGCCTGCTTTCTATGCTTGTGTGTGTGTGTGTGAGACTGTGCGATATTGTAAATACTCCAATAACTGCGTGATTTTCTGCTTGACTACTAGAGCCATCACCGTTTGTGTCACCTGGCCCCGATAATGGTGGTGAGGGTGTGTTTCTGGAGACACAGAGGTTAAGCACACTCATTTATTACTTTGTGTGTGTGTGTGTGTGTGTGTGTGTGTGTGTGTGTGTGTGTGTGTGTGTGTGTGTGTGTGTGTGTGTGTGCGTGTGTGTGTGTACATTGTGAGTATAATTAGCCAAGAATATGCTGGCTGGCGTACTCCACATTAATTCCCCAAACAAACAAGACTTTAACAGCACCTGTACAGGCTAGCCTGGAGGTAGAAAAGAGTTTGCCACCAGCTGCAGCAGAAGGCTTTAATCCCTCAGAGATACCTATATTATCCTCGCTGCTCAGGGTAAAGTATCAGCTACATACTAATATTTCTCCCCTGCTTCCTTGAAACATGTCCTTGCACGGCTCCCCAGGATACCTCTTGGCCCTTTCATATCTTGGAGAAGGTTCAGGTGTATTCAACCACGCAAAATTACCACATCAAAAAGCTACAAACTGCACATTAATTCGACAGGAACAATGCAACGCATATGGTTAGTGACAATAATAGACCTAAACAAATTCCAATTTATCCTTGCACACACATAATCCCGTACTGACACGCTTGCACAAGGAAATACACACTTGTGTAGACCCATTTTACTTTCATTAAGTGTCACTCAAAATTGGATGAGAGCTCTCATTTCACGGAGTGCTGCCACAGACATGATATGAATGTCTTTTTTTTTTTTTACAAAGAGAAAGACACACATGTGCATATAAAGACCATATAAGTATTCCTTGGTATGGCCTGGCAGCAGTGTTTAGAGTTATTCCTCTTGCTACAGCCTGCTGATAATAGATTAAAACACTTCTATTACATCCCTTTTAGAGGTCAGAATAGCAGCATGAATCAGGATAGAATATTATGTCAGACAACAGAAAGAGCGATATGCAATTTCAGAAGCCTTTACAATGTCTGGAAAAGTGCAAATAATATGTATAAAAAATAAATGAAGACAAAGCAGGAAAATGATGATAATTGTTTGCACTAATAGTTTACATATTTCTAATCTCACAAAGCTTTGGTGGACCAGAAAGAAGAAAACTTAAATTAAATGTTAAATGTTAAATTAAATGTTATTTGGATTTCTGATGCCATTTGAAGGTCAGCTGAAACAACAATAAAGTTTTCTTGTCTCTAAGGGAACAAAATACTCGAAATACCCAAATAACAGCCTTCTTGCTTATTGTTACATCTTCTCTTTCTATTGATTGCCAGCTGTCTTCTGGGTAGTCAGACTTGCTGATGACCTTTAAATTCTATGTGTGTGAGTGTTTGTGAGCCGGTATGTCTGTGCTGTTGTGTGTGTGTGTGTGTGTGTGTGTGTGTGTGTGTGTGTGTGTGTGTGTGTGTGTGTGTGTGTGTGTGTGTGTGTGTGTGTGTGTCATTACCTCTGTGTCCAGCCGCAGCATGTGCTCTCTTTGTGTTCTGTCATGTTATCATGTTTTCTCCTGTTCTTCTCATCGATTATCCGTCATCAGGCTGAAAAGTGGATTTTTGTTTCACCAAGTTAGCAAATAGTGTGCTCTCGTCCTTTCCCTGTCTCACTCTCTGTCTTTCATTTTCTGTCTTTATTTATTTGTCTCTCTCATTTCTAATATACAAAGATACCTCTGTCATACCAGTCCTCCCCTGCTTATTTATTTGTCTCGACTTTAACACTTACCTTTGTGAAATATTCAGGAGCTGTGGTCTTTCCTTGTCTCTCTCAGCTGTGAGGTTGTTAGATGAGGTTGCGTAACTTATTAAATACATCTGTATATCTGTTTATTTTTTTTCCTGCCCTAGAAAGTTAAATCAAATCAGACCTGTCATAACACATCTGTTATGCATGGCTTCTTTTGTTTGTGTCTCTGTGTGCCTGTTTGTGCATGCAGGAGTGTGCATTTGTGTGTGTCTTGCACGTGTGTTTTGTAATGTTGGTGCGCATGGCTGAGCGCAGGCCGGCTCTCTTGCTGGGATGCTAAACAGCAGAAGAAGAGAAGGTTAAGTAGGAAGGTCAACAGAGTAGAGCGAAGGAGATATCCATCACAGAAACCAATACGTTTCCGTGGACGCCATGGCTATTTATTTTTATTTCTATGGAAAAGAAGACAGTTTCTGCAGGTAAGCTGGCAGCCTGCCTGGGGCCAACTTGACACATCCTCTGCAGACATTTGGAGGAGAACACAGACGTGCGAAGTAAACAAACTGACTGGGCAAATCAGCTTGAAAAGTTGTTTGCTTGGTTGCAGAAGCAGGTTTATCCATTCTTTTTAGGGGTCATTCTGTCAAAGCTGTTTATACATAAATAAATTGACTTTCTTTTATTAAAATCATTGGGAAAAAACACGTTGCTAGCCTTTAAGGCAAAAACACAATGCTAATAGTATCACTGGGTTTTGCTCTGTTTTGATTGGAACCCCACTGTTGGAACCAATTTGCCAACGAGACAGCCAAGAAATAGTCTCCATCACTACACAACGACCTGTGTGTCATGACACCTTTATTTACTTGTATGCTTTAAAGAGAAACACTGTGTTAGTGCATATTCCACTAAATATGTACTCTCATATTTGTTGAGTTATCCTTAGATTTCAGGACATGGTTTAGGAACATTGTGACGTGGATCCGAGGGGAAAAGGAAAAACAAGTCCTGAAAAAGATTTCTCTGAAAGTTCATGAGCAGCAAGATATATTTTCAGCGTTCACTATATCCATGTCAGTTCCAGATCAGTCATGCCATAATCAACAGTTTTAGACACCGTTAGCAGTCAGCCAGTGTGATTACAGCAGCCAACAGGTGTGGTTCACTGGATGGGATAAAGGGTCAGTGATTCTAAGAGTGAGATGGGTTAGTCATTTTTCAAATGTAAATCACTTCTTTTCCGGTATGTTACATTTTTCAAGGTAAATTAAGATGTGTAATTCTCTTCCCCTCCTACCTTCTATTCTTCAATGAATTTTCTCCCTCCTACAGTCAAGCAACATGTTCTCTCCCCCATTTCTTGACTTCATCTCTCTCCACCTTCCCTCCACATGCTCATGTCACTACCCTTCTTCTGTTTTTTTTATACTTCTCTGTGCTTCTGTTCTCTCTTCTTCACTTCCCGTCTCCTCCGCCTCTAACACCTCTTGTCATTATGGCTAACTCCTGCTATGACAAGCCACAGCTTGATCTATTTCTATCTCCTCTCAGACAAGTGTTACATATACACCAACTGTTCATGTGTGTGTATGTGTAAGTTCTTGTGACAGAGAGGCAGACATCTGTGTGCATGCACATTTACTGCATGTATCCACAGCTGTTAAGTTTAAATATGGTCATCAACATTAAAATTCACATTGTCAGGGGTGACAATGTTGTCTTTGATGTTTCCAAAAATGATAAGTTGACAGCAGAATGGCCCGTTAGCTGTCAGCTTATGCTCATTAAATCGCTGTGGAAACAACTGACATTACAAGTAGCAAAATAAAATAAAAGTATACTAGCTTACTTATTTTTATGAGATTGTAAAGGTCATCCCTACACTTCTGTATCTTCCCTCAGCTAAACTATGGCTTGCTTCAAGAAGTGACCATGCATCAGCCTTTAATGGTTACAAGTGATTAATTCCAGTGTTTAGCTCCAAAACACCTCAAGACATGTTTACCCATATTTGTCTTCAACGTGGGCAGGAGCAGGTCAGCAAATGCCAGCTGTCCTCCGATATTCATGAGTCCTGTGGAAATAGTTCCTCTGGTAATATGGTGCCCTGTTTTTAATGATTATGTGAACTATACTGAGTTGGAGTTGGAATGACCTAAAACTTTTATAAGTAGCTAGCCACTACTGGAAGTGATCCTGTGTTCTTCATTCTCCAGTCCAAATCCAACACAGCCCTAATCTGTTTGCCATAGGAATCTTTTGTTTCACCAATAGAGTTAATGTTATAATATATATTATATGACATTAAAGCTGAAACAAACACTGAAATTATCTTGATCAAAAAAATGAACTTTATCATTTTGGGAAATACACTTGCTTATTCGTCAAGGGTGAGATGAGCAGAACGGCACCACTCACATGTCTGTGTGTGAAGAATGTGTGTGTCTTTAGCTCCATATTTAATGCGTGACTACAAGAGTGGTATCAATCTTCTCATTTAATTCTCAGCAAGAAAGTGAATGTGCTTATTTTCCCAAAGTGTTTAACTATTTGTTTAACTGTGGTCTTGCTTTCACTTAAAAGAGGACAGTATTGTGTAGATTGTTTTTTGAGACATTACTTTATTTATCTGTAGCTTTATGGAAATTTAGCTTCTGTGCACTATAGCTTCATTTGTGGATTACATCTTCTTAGAAAAGAGTTCATCATTTTAAACACCCGATCCAATCAGAAACTGCCACAAGAAGATCTCTTTCTCTTACTGTACTCTCTGTTGGATTGTCAAACACTTCACTGTTATCTCCTTGCAGACATTGATATATTTGGTGCTTGTATGTGTGTGTGTGTGTGTGTGTGTGTGTGTGTGTGTGTGTGTGTGTGTGTGTGTGTGTGTGTGTGTGTGTGTGTGTGTGTGTGTGTGTGTGTGCGTGCGTGTGTGTGTGTGTTAGTTAATGCAGAACCCCCTCTGTGTGCTATCCAAAAGATTGCGTGGTTTTCTTTTTGACCTCCCTTGTACCCTTCCCTCAGGAGCAAACGATCCAATCAGAGGATAAGCCTATTTCCAGACCCTCCCCCTGGGAGCAAGAAAGATCCAATCGGATAACGGTTCATCTCAGATCAGAATCAACAGGGGAGGTGGATAAGGGACCAGAGAGACAGACATCCATCAGACGAAAGACAGAGAAGTAAACACATAGACACAAAAAAAAGTCTACTCAAAAAGAAAAAAGAATACCCTGAACAGATGTTACTTGTCATGTAATAAGTGAATAATCTGCAATACTTTTTCTAACACAAACTAAAAATGAGGGGGCTTTCACTGTGTGTGAGGTTTCAGATAAGGAGCGAGTGGGTTTATGTTTCTCACAACATTTCACATCTGACTGTGACAGACAGAGCCAGCCCTGACCAATTTGATGCCCTAGGCATGATTTTAGCTGGTGCCCCTTGCATTGCAGCCAGTTCCACCACTAATGTTCATACACTCACACAACTGCATAGCTTTATGTCCTTGAGACTTTATTTTTTTAAATATAGAAAGTCTCTCTCTCTCTCTCTCTCTCTCTCTCTCTCTCTCTCTCTCTCTCTCTCTCTCTCTCTCTCTCTCTCTCTCTCTCTCTCTCTCTCTCTCTCTCTCTCTCTCCCTCTCTCTCTCTCTCACACACACACACACACACACACACACACACACACACACACACACACACACACTGGTCAGGAGCACTTGATGAAGGGTGCTGAGGTGGAGAAAGTCCCAGAGGAGCCACCTGCAGACACTTGCAGAGGTGGGATTAAAATATTTCAAAAGTATATTTGAAGAATGAGGAGGAGTATATCTGACCACTGGGTGTTACATTATGTTAAAAAGCTGCTGAAGGTGAAACTCAGCCAGTAATAGCACCTAAGCCCCATTATATCCAATAAGACTCTAAACACAAGCAGTGAGAGTAGACCGGGGGCAATTGTAACATCTCATATTGTGCCAGTCAAAAAGAGACATAACTATGAAACTCAGTATGCACATTGTGATGATTCCTCTCTGCCTACCAAAAGACAAACTGATCGTCTTTATTGTGTGTGATGCTGTTTCTGTTGCTTATTCATATTCATTTTTATGTTTGTATAATTAAAATTATTTGTATGCTGGATATGACATTGTTTTAACTCTATCTGTATTCTTGGAAGTTAACAGTGGTCCTTGGGTCTCCTATATAAAAACTGTATCCATATAGTTCAAGAGGTTTTTGAGTGATGACATCAAAACCAAAAATTGTCACCACTGACCCTAGTCTCCCCTACACAGCATACATACACAAAACATGTATTTAATGAGCACTTGTCCCACATGATACATGCTGTTTGCTATACATATAAGACTAATCAATAATGAAAACTGTTAATTACTCAAGGGGGTGGAAAAAATAAAGCAATTTAATTGACTTTTATAAGCAGGGCTAACATTGGCTAACTAAGGTGTCAATAAACATGTATGTCTGGTTTCTTGAGACAGTTGGTGGATGGTTCGTGCAGACTAAAGTTACTGCATGCTTAAAGAAAAAAATGTATTTTCTCAAAATTATGTTGTAAGTTATTTCCTCTTCTTTTTATTTTCTGGGCGCCAGAGGATTCGGGTCTTTTTGACTTGATATATTTGAATTAGGCTACTGATGTAAATTGTATCACTTTTCACAGTCAGTGTCACTTACTAGCTCAGATAACTCGCACATCCCTTACCATGCGAGGCAGCTGGATTCGCAAGATCGCATTGAGATCCAATCACGATCCAATCACCTGCCAAGTATTCTTAGAAAGTACATGCCCTTTTACAAACAGTTTCCAAAGACGACTTCTCAGATGGTTCTGTGTAACAAACTATTTGACACATCAGGTTTTGCTCATCCCCCACAATCAGGTGAGACTAACTAAGAGGAAAGAGGGTGATGTGCCAGCGTGAACCTGCAGGCAACCTAGAAAGTAGGCTATATTTAATAGGCTATGCTATGTAATTTTGTTGTTTTGTGTTGTTTGTAAGATTTTTTGAAATAGCTATTAAAATAGTATTACTAAAATGTTTAGTTACCCCATTTGGGGCGCCATTAGCATTCGTCTATACTGACTACGCCACGGGCTGGCTTTGATGACAGAACCCCTCTGTGAAAATATCAGCAAGTGCTTCAGCAAGCGGAATAGCAATTCCACTAACATGACAGAAATAATAAAAGCTTGCCCTGATCAAAACAAACAAAAAATAAAATGCAGCGGTCTTCAGTGGAACGTGCAAACAAGGAGAGCATAGTAAATATTGTGGGATCGGTGCTTTCATACTTCTAGAATTTCTGACTTCTCACGCTGTGTGTGCCCATGGTCAATATCTATTTGCTTTATTGTTCTATTCCACTTTTCCTTTGCCTTTTCGATTAGCATTTCCTCCTTCCCCATAAACATTTCTCATTACGTACCCGTCGCTTGTAGCAGGTTGCACACACAGCATTTTAGGGCGCTGTGGGCCAGCTTGTTTGTGTACCTCGTGGTGCAATTCTCACCAATGTCACTTTCATCTGGGCATGCTACTCTTCACTCTGTCTAATGCTTTGAAGATACAGAGAGACTTTAATTCCCTCTTTTGCTCAAAGTGACACCCAAATATGTACACAAACACACACATTCACACAACACTGAAAAGCTTCATTTGCATCCATCACTTGGCCCTACAGGAGCAATTGTGATCTATGAAGCACTTCTCCTTCTGTTTAATTGTTTTGTTGCCCAGAGGATGTAATGATTATGCATGCTACAACATGCCTAAGTGATTGTCTTTGTGCACATCAATATTTGTGTGGGTGAAAATATGTGCATAGAATGGGCTTGTGTGTGTGAGATACTTGGATGAAATGTTGTTTTATTTATTTTTTCACTCGAAGACTCCTTGAATTATTTCAACAGGATATAGACAAAGAGTATTTTTTTGTTTTTTCATAAAGATGTTTTTGAATTATACACCTTTAAAAAAAAATCTGACTGGCATACATTGAGTGTTAACGTGTATTTGCATGCCTGTGTGTGTTTTTCTGCATCGCTAAGGGCAACAAATGTCCTTTATCACTGTCAAAATGCCAAATAAGTTATCAACACCTCCCCGCCTGCCGCTGTGACATCTATGCCCCCACATACACATACACACACGCACACACACACACACAACAACAAGTCAGTAGGCAAACAGTATTACTCAGATACACCAAACCCACTAAGTTATACTGAAACATTGTGTACATTTTATTAAGGCAAAAGTGCATTTGAATGAAATGCATCATTTATTGCATAATGTGTGTGTGTGTGTGTGTGTGTGTGTGTGTGTGTGTGTGTGTGTGTGTGTGTGTGTGTGTGTGTGTGTGTGTGTGTACACTTGCCTCTCTGTTTATGTGTTTGAACTCTATGCATGAATGCTTTTGGCGTTTCTCCACCGTCAGTTAAAAACTGCTCTCCGGTATAAATGCAGATTTTCACCTCTGTGACACACAAACACTCACTCAGATGTATTGACTGGTGTCTTACTTAGAAAGCCAGAGGCAGTTGAGTGGGTTGGATTTCAAAAATTCTCTCTGGCAATTTGTAATGTCTACTTTGGACAGTGATACAATGAATTAATTAGCAGTGCCAAATGAAAAAGAATTATCCTGAGATTACACAGATTAAAAAAAAAAAAAAAAAAAAAAAAAGAGTTCTCAAAGACATAGAAAATGTCTCGCAGGCAATAAAGCTAGCCACACAATATAAGAATACCATACTTGAATTATGATTACAGTTATGTGGCATATTTCAATGAAGAATTCACAGCATAGCAAAAGCTTCTAATGTACACTTGAAAATGATTTTTTTAAAACAACAATGCTCACTTCAAAATTATACAAGACTTGAAGTGAGTGTGACTGTCCAGTATAACTGTCCAGTTGTGTTCATTACAGACTATCCAACAAATAGCCACAACAGTGCTGTGGTTTAATTAGTTTCATACAGGTAGTGATGGCGTCCTCAAAGGACATGAAAATATCCAAGAGGAGAGGAGCACTACTGTGTAGTTTCACTTAAATGCTGAGAGATGTTGTTAGCCTAGGATGGTTGTGCAGCAGTTCTGGCATGCATACCCAGTGCTAGACCGAAAAATAATTTACCAAGGAATAAAACACAGTTGGGCATCAGCTCTGTTTAGCTGGAACTCCTTTTCTCTCTTGAAGAGAAAACTTTATTATATACATATTTCTGTGAGATCAGGTTGAGATAGCAGAAGTTGCAGCCGCAAGGACAGGGTAAATGTAGCTGTAAGAGAACTGCACAGGGAACAAGAGAACAAGTGATCTGACTTGCACGTCGCTCAGTCAGATGTGATAGGCAATGCACTGATTTGTAATGTACAGGAGGCCATGCCCACCGTAGCCATGTGACCACACCTGCACCCAACGCTCCTGTATCAAATTTCACTCATTGTCATCTGGTCACACACACACACACACACACACACACACACACACACTGAAAATGTCTGTAATTGAGGGGATAGTCAGAATAATGACATATTCTTACTCCTAAAAATAATGAAATATTTAACGCTTGCCATTTCCCATCTTTACACACATACTCTCCTCTCTCTTGGCAAACCTTCATTACACACACATGTAAAAAGCAGTGCAGCAATCAAAGTATTTCAATATAAATTCCACTGGCCCCAGTGCAGTCATTAAAGTTGTAATGTAATGTAATGTAATGTGATGGAATAATGGAATATGAAAAGGTGATAATGCACTACAGTATAACATAGCTTCAGGTGTCCTGATTGATGTTTCCTCCCTTGTTTTCAGAACACTTTGGAGAGTATTATTACCATCATACCACAGAGGAAAAAAGAGCAGTTGCATTCAAATGGTCATTATTTTAACCATAACTTTTTGTTATTACATGAATGTAGGTTTGGTGATGAGGTATGATAACATTTCACCCTTTCAAGTCAATGAGTCTGCTTGTGGATGTGTTTGGTAAGTATACATGTTACCAACTTACCAATAGGCTACTATGGACAGAGACCATAGTTTGTGTCCCTTCACAGACATTTCCCCCTTTAATCACAGTGTAATCAAAGTGATTTGGTTGCCCAACCATAATGAAAAATAAAAAATACAAAATCAATAGTGGCATCCAATGTAATGTTACAAAACACCATTGAACATTATCCAGGTCGGGAAAATTGTTCTTCATTTGATTTTCTATGTCATAGAGACAATTCAATTTAACATAGTTCCAATACAGAGCATGAATCTCATGTGCTGCACAGAGAGTTTATAGCTATTGCTAATTTTCAACTCTTGTCCCTAGTTGGGCTTTACATGTACAGTGTACTTAAAATATACAGCTTTCATTCCCATAAAACCACAATACACTACAGATATGGAAGTACAATAAAATACACAACAGATTCCTAGTTTTCATCTCTTGTCCCTAGATGGGCTTTACATGTACGGTATAATTAAAATATGCAGCTTTCATTATCATAAAACCACACTACACTATAGATATTGAAGTACAATTAAATGTACATAAACATTAAAAAAAACTACCACCTACCTACCAACCCTGGTGATTGGGTTGGTGTTTGCATTAGTTAGTGTCTTCATCAAAAAAACACTGCAGTGTGATGCATCTCTAATTAATCCTCCTGACTTGCCCCATTCACACAGGCAACCTCAGTATGTGACCTCATTTATATGAGACCGCTGTCACAGGTCATTATCATTTACAAAAAGCTGCTTGAGTATGGCTGCATGCTCGTCACTTATAAACTGATGAAATGGAATTACACAGAACTACTTAACACAAAATGATGCTGAATCAATTTAATTTTCAATTTAGCTTCTCTTGCTCCCATATGTGCTTTCAAGGCCCCCCCCCCCCCCACACACACACACACACACACACACACACACGCCCTGCTCCCTCTGTCTCTGTTAATTTTTTTCTTTCAGAATGGCCAGGAATTTGGTTCTGAATAGAGCAGCGTGTGACCCATGTGCGAGGAGGGTCATGAAGTCTGCTCAGACTGCTCAACATGCATTGACCCTGTCAGATCATGTGCAAGTGTGGCTTTAACCCCTGTCAGTCTGTGACTTGAAAGATATATACAGATCTCCTTTCCACTTGAGGCCTCTGTGCTGCAGAGCACCAAGAGATACTTTCCATGTGTGCCTTTACACCTACGTTACATCCCATTGTGTGTGAGATTACATTAAAATGTCCACGAGGCAGATCGATCTTACATTGCAGACACAGATGCACAAAGGTTTAAATCCACCAAGCTGAAGTTTCATCTTATTAATCCCTGTTGACTACAGTTATATGGCCTCATCTCATGTCCTCTATGACTTTCTTTCTTCCTTCTTTGAGCATGAGGCTGAATATTCCTTCAAAAACAAAGCTAATGAATAGATTTTTAAGATCCTGAAATTAACTTTGCATAATTATTGATTAATAATTTCCCTTCTTTTGACATTTTGTAGAAGACCCTTCCAGCGTTAAGAATTATTGCTTCATTATGCCGTTGTATTATTGAAAGCTTTCCATCAAGATTTTAATATCTTCTTTCATCATAAATGTATGTGTTTGATGTGAGTATCTTAATGAACTGGAATTTACTTCGTTATACTAGTGATGCACAACCAGTGTAATACTAGCCAAAAATATTTAACAAATGAGGAAAGTGAGCTGTGAAGATTTGGAAAGCACACTTGAAATATCTTTTTTCTCCCGCTTTTCACACACATGAGCAGAGGGTGTCTGTCTGGCATACATGTATAATTATCAAGCATATTTGGGCCTATTCTCTGTGATCATGCTGGTGATTAATTTATACACCTCATCATGTGTGCGTGTGTGTGTGTGTGTGTGTGTGTGTGTGTGTGTGTGTGTGTGTGTATTGCTGGTGCACATGGTATCTGTGTGTGAATTCTTTGAATGCAACTACAAGTCTAGCTACAAGTTTTTCTTTTTTTCCTACATATTTCATATTCATTGAAAGTGGTCTCACTTGGTTGTTAAACAAATGGAGAAAACACATTAGTCTCATGAAGTGGTGTGTAATAGCAAACGAGGCAGATTCATGATAATGGGCGAAATAGCTGATAGCAGAAGTACATGATACACATATATAGGTCAGATCGGGGCTCATTAGTGGTTCATACCAAGTGCCTTAACTCTGCCGGGAATAGTAATAATAGAGTACATGTTTATGGATGAGGCTCATTGAATGTATGTTCTGTGTAGCCGCTTGGTATGGGCTGGTGTCCAACTGCTCACACAAATGTGACATTGGTAAATTAATGACGAAGTGATACAGCTGTGGTGGCGGTGGTAAATAAATTAGGCCTTACGAGTGAGCTTCCTTAGAGATTTCAGACTTCAGTAGGAAGGGAAGAAAAAAGGGACAAAGGCAGGGAGGAGCAAAAGCGATTGAGGAGGAGTGGAATGCACTGAAATAGATGAGCAGAAACAATTTTGAGATTTTCTCTTCTTTCTTCCTCTCTGTCTCCTCTTTTCTTCCTCTTCATTTCTGTCCCTTCTAGTTTTTCCTCACTCCACGTCTTTCCTTCTCCCTGTCAACCCCCTCTATCTAAATGCTTTTCTGTGTGGCCCAGCCAGCACTCTGAGTCTGTCACTTCTCCTTTCCAGAACCTAGGATGTGAAAAGAGGGAGGGAGACAAAGAAGGAAAGAGAGAATGGAGAAAAGAAGACAGAGAGATGGAAGATGATGGCTTTCAGAATGTAGATACAATTTCAATATTTAGATGGGATACAATTTCAATAATAGAATTCGACCTTGCATCTCTTCCAAGCTGCCTTTCTCTCAGGGAGCCTTGCTGTCAGGTTGTGTTTTCGCCGGGACGGGTTAAACTGGGGGCTAATCCATCTTGCTCTGCCGAGGACACACACAAACAACATAATCTGACATCATGTAGCCTCTTGAACACTTGGAAATTCAGATGAAGATGCCTACAGCTTTCAGAAGTCAGCTATCTCCTGTGAGAATTGGTCTAGACTGTCTGCCAAAGGAATGAAAATCAGGGTTAGGTTGTTCACACACAGTCAAGGTGACTTATACCTTTTTACACAAATACACATACTGCACTGTTTTCTGAGTACTTCCAGGATGGTCAGTGTATTTTAAAAGTTGCTTGACTCATGTGGTTTGACTGCTCCTCATTTACATTTCCTGCTTTTCCCATCTCCATGTGACATATACCCTCTTTCTTTTCAAAAACGTTTCAGCCCAGTTTCTCCTCTCGACATTCTTATTCATATAGTTTTTTTTGGCAGCTGCATTATCATCTGCAGGTGCCATCAGTAAAGCCTGCACTAATGGACTTAGTTGGTGCCAATTTTAAATAACAAGCTGTTTTGAAGCCATGTTAGCTATTGATTTCATTGGTCTTTGTTTTACAAGCGAATACAACATTTTAATGTCACCTCAGCATCCAGACAAAAATTTACTTGAACCTAAAACTTCTGATCAGTAAATAAGTAAACAATGTTTTTGCGTCATCTATGGTCATTTATTTCTCATGTGACTTATTTAACTAATTAAATTTACTCCTGCATAAGAAATAGCAAACATGAAATATATTATTGATCATGTTTCTGTCATGTTGGCAGCAGATGATGCATTCTCTCAGGACTGCATTAAAAATGTAATGTTACCCACCATCAGTAACCCACGGCCTTATCGCTGAATTTCCATTATTAAGATTGCATAATCCAATCCGGGATGTAAAGATGAATGTTTACCAAGGCAAAATGGAGGGAAATTTAAGAATTACACTTTATAGCCTGTTTGTTTGGGGGAGAAAAGCATAATGCTTCTGGAAAATACTAAAAGCAATACAGCTAGAATAGCTAAATATTTGTATGAAGCTCATACATTTACATTCAAGCCCTGTGTTATAATCCTTAAATTTAAGGATTTATTGAATTAACAGTGACCTTTACCTTCAAATATTTTGAATTCTTATTTATTCATCATTATTTATCATACATTCTTAAATACCTGTTTAGAATATTTGTATTCATGTTTCACTTTTTGTCATATTCAACTTTTCATCATATCATATCATATAATAAAATATAAACTGCATGCATGCCTTTCAATGTTGAGCTCATATGTTGAAGGCTGATGAATGATATAAAGGAATAGTTTTAGTTGTATCCTGATGACCTTTCTTGCACTTCAATTTCGCAGATCAGTCCTTTACAGAGGTTTCTATAAGTAAAAGAGGAGACACCTTGACATTCGGAGGGAGGGATGCACAAATTGGTATTGAACATTGTCTGGGCTGTTTTCAGGACACACCCACAGAAGGAACACCACAAACTACACGGCAATGCTGTAAAAACATTATACTAGGGCATTCATAGCCAAATGCACCAGTTTTACCACCATTAAACTAGCGTCCATGTTGCCCTCTTTCATCCTTTCATCCCGCTTGTCCATTGAATCCCAAAGCAGGAGCCAAGAATTTCCCTTTAACTGGAGCAGAAAATTCTGACTGTCTGCCTTATAGCCGTTATCCCCCCTACCTCACACTCTCAAACCTGCACAGACTCTTTTTTCTGCCCCTGCCCTTTACGTTGAAAATAGTGTGTGTGTGTGTGTGTGTGTGTGTGTGTGTGTGTGTGTGTATGGAGGAAGAGAAGGAGGAAAATGAGGACATATGGCTGTGAATTCCCAGAGATCCCACCTAGAACACTGCAGTATTCAAGGCATATATCACCCAGATTGCTGAAACACACGGGATAACTCTGCGCTTATGTTTATGCATCAATGTGTGTGTACATGCATGTGCACTAGCACACACACACACACACACACACACACACACACACACACACACACACACACACACACACACACACACCTGTGTACATGCCTGTGAGCATTTCCCTGCAAGCACACCTCAGTCAGATGATGATCACAAACATTCATTAGCATTTACGTGCATGTAGATTTTAGGGACACTTCGAGCCTATGTGTTTGTCCTTACGCAATCATACAACATGTGTTTGTGTGTGTGTGTGTGCATGTGTTCTTGATTTGCATACCAGTGTACCATAGTGGAACTGCTCTACAAATCCTGGCCTCTAGCTCTGTTCCACCCTACCCCCTCTTTCTCCCTCTGTCTCTTTTTCAGGTTCAGCACAGGTTCTCTAATGCTATCACTCTAACCATATGGTGGGAGCATCAGTCAAATTGCTGCTGTTTCAGCGCTGCCTGGCCTGCGTACAGATCAAACACACACACAGCTGTACGCCCACTCACATACACACACACACACACACACACACACACACACACACTTGCACGTGCATGTACTCTGGCTGGCCTGTGTACAGATCCAAACAAAGCCATATGGCCCTTCTCTTTCTTCATTTACTGTATGTAACACTGGTGCAGCTGAAGGACAACAGGAACCAGCAACACCTGTTTTTGCAGGCCGTAGCACACAGGAACAGCAATATAATAAAGTGGTGCACACTGGACGATAAAGTCAGGCTGGATCCCTTTCACATTCCCGAAATCTATGCCTTCCTGCTGCCCAAAACCACTTATGCTCCACAACCAGCTCTACTGGATCAGAGAAGAATGTGAAAGATTAATTTATAAAATGTTATCAAATTCAATTCTGCTTCTTATCAGCAGCTGCAAGTATGGACCGATCTTGTTTTCAGCCATGTATAAAAGGTCAAAGTTTTACCCTCACAGGACACAACAGCACATCTAACTGCCTGTGTGTGTGTGTGTGTGTGTGTGTGTGTGTGTGTGTGTGTGTGTGTGTGTGTGTGTGTGTGTGTGTGTGTGTTTGTGTGTGTGTGTGTATGTGTGTGTGTGTGTGTGTATGCCCATGTGCGTGCATGCACATGTGTCTGTTTTGTGGGAACATGACTGTTGATGTTTCCTCTCTTCCTGGCCATTAGAAGGGGCTCATATAACCAGCCTCTGGGCCTCAGAGAGACACACTCTCTATAAATACACACCACTTAAGGGCCTGTGGGGGACTTGGTACACACATACACACACACATGCAGACGCACACCACACAAGCAGTAGTTCCATGACTCCCTATTAAGCCTTCAAATGGATGTTTATGCTTACGCTTCAAAATTCAGCAAGGTAAAAACAAAAAAAACAAAAACAACTTTATGCTGAGCAAAATATACATTCCACCTCCCTAATGTCACTCTTATACCTTCACTATTTCATACTGTATGTGTGGCTTTGATTAACTAAATTAATAAAATTTGCCATTCACAGTGGGATTATGGCGGAACGGAAAGTGGCATTTTTAGAGTTCAGCATTTTTTAAAATAAGGTTAGTCATTCCTCTCTTCATACATCACTGTGTGCCTGTAGAACATTCTCCTAGAAAGGAGATAAAACTGTGGAACAGATGTCCCTGTTGTCCTTCTGCCCTGTGTGTGCTTTTCTGTGCATGTTATGTTTGTTGCTGTGCATGTGGATGTGCGCGTACAAATCCTTTGCCATTAGTATTTTTAGTATTTTAGCACCTTGTTTTGGCAGCATGTTCACTACTTTCATCTGGTACCTTGGTAATGGCCAGAGAAGTTTTTTAGACATACACACTCGCATATGCAGACAGACAGACTACGTGCAAATACAAACCACTACTACACACATTAACACACATGCACACACACACACACACACACACACACACACACACACTGGTGTACGAACAGACACACACACACACATCTGCATACACACTTTAAAGTTGAGTCCTTCCTCGGGTCGATGGTCTTCAGAGATACGTCTTCTCTCTTCACCTGACCCCAGGCATCCCAGCCCCATTTCTACATCAGAATGTCAAGCCTGATCATTTTTTCTGTCTACCCATTTAGTGCCTCCCAGTAGAGTTTCTGTCTGTCTGTATGTCTGTCTGTCTGCCAGTCCGATAATCTGTTTGTCTATTTTCATGAAAGCCCGCTTTTCCTAATAGAAGGACCATCTGTCTATCTGTCTGTCTGTTCAAACTGTCTGTCCATCTGTTTGTCTGTGCATATGCATGCCTGTCTCTTTGTGCCCTCTTTTTCTGTCTATCTGTCTGCCTCCCCAGTTATCAATCTTCTTGTTAATTTATCAGTCTTTGCGTTTGAATGTCTGTCACGAATCTGTCCATCTGCCTATCTATGTGTGTGTGTGTGTGTGTGTGTGTATGTGTGTGAGAAAGAGACAAAGATAGAGAGAGATAGCAAAATGTGTTTTTGCATCTCGATATCAGAAAGCATCATAATTTTCAGATGCCAATAAAGCAATTTTACTTTGTCTGCTGGTGGTGTGAAAAACAGGATGTCCAACATGTTTGAAATGTGTAGATGATTCTTTAAAGGCCAGTAAAATCCATAAAATGTTTAGTGTCAACTCCATTACTGTATTAGATTAATTTATTTGGAAATTGAATGAAGCTGTAAAGATCCCCATGGGATGTTGGGTTATTGCTACTGTAGGGAAATTACTGTGTGCTGTATTGAGGCTGATATAAAATATTTGTTATAAAACTATATATATACACACACAATATAATATATATTTTTATATATAATACAATAAATAACTGAATGGACATAAATGCAATTGACGATGGTAGAAATGTCCTTTTTGTAGATAAATATTTATGCTGAGTGTCTATGCATCACAGGTTCTCTTTTCAATTTCTATGAAGATGCTTTGCTGTGAATCATCAGCTGTTGACACTGCGATACAGACAGAAAGCAGTTAAGTGTAGGAATGTCAACAAATGTACATCATTTAATGGTTGATATTATTCATATAGGAAAAAGTACATTAGTAGTGTTGATGCTGTTCACTACAATGCAAACTGAAACTAAATAAAGGTCACCAATATAATACTTAACTGAAAATCATCCAGTTTAGCCACCTGCTGTTAATATATACTAAGTGACCAGAACTAGCAAAACATGTCAAACAACATGAACAAGCAAATAACGTGGATAATCTGCAGTCAGGTAGCCGTTTCTGCCTGGCTGCTGTTGGATCTTGAGAATCAGGGTCTCACTAAGGGGACAACCAAAATGTTGGACGCTAGTAATAGAGGTCTCACTAAGAGGACACTAAAATTGTAGAGATTTAATAATCACTAGAAATAATGATATTAATGATATATTTGTTATTGGACTTCAGCAGGCAGGTACCGGCAGGCCAAGCGGGGGGCGGCTGCGGCGGTCGCTGAGGCAAAAACCCGGACATGGGAGGAGTTCGGTGAGGCCATGGAGAACGACTTCCGGACGGCTTCGAAGAGGTTCTGGACCACCATCCGGCGTCTCAGGAGGGGGAAGCAGTGCACCGTCAATACTGTGTATGGGGGTGACGGTGCCCTGCTGACCTCGACTCGGGACGTCGTGGATCGGTGGAAGGAATACTTCGAAGACCTCCTCAATCCCACCGACACGCCTTCCGGTAAGGAAGCAGGGCCTGGGGACCCGGGTGTGGGCTCTCCTATCTCTGGGGCTGAGGTCGCCGAGGTGGTCAAGAAGCTCCTCGGTGGCAAGGCCCCGGGGGTGGATGAGATCCGCCCGGAGTTCCTCAAGGCCCTGGATGTTGTGGGGCTGTCATGGTTGACACGACTCTGCAACATCGCGTGGACATCGGGGGCAGTGCCTCTGGATTGGCAAACTGGGGTGGTGGTCCCTCTTTTTAAGAAGGGGGACCGGAGGGTGTGTTCCAACTATAGGGGGATCACACTCCTCAGCCTCCCTGGTAAGGTCTATTCGGGGGTACTGGAGAGGAGGGTCCGTCGGATAGTCGAACCTCGGATTCAGGAGGAGCAATGTGGTTTTCGTCCGGGTCGTGGAACTGTGGACCAGCTCTACACCCTCTGCAGGATCCTTGAGGGTGCATGGGAGTTTGCCCAACCAGTCCACATGTGCTTTGTGGACTTGGAAAAGGCATTCGACCGTGTCCCTCGGGGGGTCCTGTGGGGGGTTCTCCGGGAGTACGGGGTATCGGACCCCCTGATACAGGCCGTCCGTTCCCTGTACAACCGGTGTCAGAGCTTGGTCCGCATAGCTGGTAGTAAGTCGGACTCGTTTCCGGTGGGGGTTGGACTCCGCCAGGGCTGCCCTTTGTCACCGATCCTGTTCATAATTTTTATGGACAGGATTTCTAGGCGCAGCCAGGGCGTTGAGGGGTTCCGGTTTGGTGACCTCAGGATTGGGTCACTGCTTTTTGCAGATGATGTGGTCCTGTTGGCTTCATCAGACCGTGACCTCCAACTCTCACTGGATCGGTTCGCCGCCGAGTGTGAAGCGGCCGGGATGAGAATCAGCACCTCCAAATCCGAGTCCATGGTCCTCAGCCGGAAAAGGGTGGAGTGCACCCTTCGGGTCGGGGATGAGATCCTGCCCCAAGTGGAGGAGTTCAAGTACCTCGGGATCTTGTTCACGAGTGAGGGAAGGATGGAGCGGGAGATCGACAGGCGGATCGGTGCGGCGTCTGCAGTAATGCGGGCTCTGCACAGATCCGTCGTGGTGAAGAGAGAGCTGAGCCGAAAGGCGAAGCTCTCGATTTACCATTCGATCTTCGTTCCTACCCTCACCTATGGTCATGAGCTTTGGGTAGTGACCGAAAGAACGAGATCGCGGGTACAAGCGGCCGAAATGAGCTTCCTCCGTAGGGTGGCTGGGCTCTCCCTTAGAGATAGGGTGAGAAGCTCGGCCATCCGGGAGGAGCTCGGAGTAGACCCGCTGCTCCTCCGCGTTGAGAAGAGCCAGATGAGGTGGCTCGGGCATCTAGTTAGGATGCCTCCCGGACGCCTCCCGGGTGAGGTGTTCAGGGCACGTCCCACGGGTAGGAGACCCCGGGGAAGACCCAGGACACGCTGGAGAGAGACTATGTCTCTCGGCTGGCCTGGGAACGCCTCGGGATCCCCCGGGAAGAGCTGGACGAAGTGGCTGGGGAGAGGGAAGTCTGGGTTTCCCTGCTTAGGCTGCTGCCCCCGCGACCCGACCCCGGATAAGCGGAAAGAAGATGGATGGATAGAAAATAATGAACTCACTGCTGAGCACCAAAATGTAAGAACTAGCTCCACAAAGGAGGGACTACTACAATGTTGGTGATAGGCTTGCTCCAAGGCAACAATACATATAAGAGTAGAAAGGAATGTGTTTGGTTATCAATAATGACTAATAATTATCATAAATAATTATAAATGATTATCAACAAATTAAAGAATAATCAATTCTAATGATTAATTCGGAACCAGAAACCAGAAATAACCAAACTGTCTGATTAGCCTCTCAGTCATAGAATTAAAAAAAGGTGAAGGTGTGAACTCCGAGCACTGTCTATTTTGATCAGCCACTTATCACAATAACATATGCACAATGATCACAAAAAGCTTCTCTTTAAAGCTAAAACTATTTATTTACAATTATCAATTAAATTGTACTACCACTATGACTAATAGACAAACAACAACATGTGCGTATGACTGTACAAATAAATAGGTGTGTGTGTGTGTAGGAGAGAAGAGGGGTGCGTGTGTGTGTCTATGTGCGTGTGGGCACAGGGAGAGAAGGGTGTGTGTGTCTGTGTGTGAGAGGGTGGTGTTCAGGAGCGTGGGGGGTTTGAGTTGACAGGACTCTGCAGTCTCATCACACAAGAACAGGATAAAGATCCGGGGGGGCGCTTCTGCTGGACAAAGTGGCGGAAGGGCGCTCACTCTGGGTCAAAGCTCCAAAACACACCGGCTCAGCAACAACACACGTGGCGAATGAATGAGGCTAGGATATACCTTAGCTTGTATCCTATGCTGCCTCACTAACACCTGAGTGGTGTGGGATGTGAACATGTGTACGTGTGTGTGCGTGGTTAGTACAGTAAGAGAAAGAGAGAAAGAAAGAAGATGGCGATCGAGAGAGAGAAAGTAGCAAGCTTAGCAAGCGGTTGTTTCTCTCGCTCAAGATGACGCTAACCCACAAGCAAGCTAACTTGCTAACCAGGTAGAGACGTGATTGTAAAGGAATACAGTCGCTTGTCTGCCCACAGATATTCGCGATCCACAGCGGGGCCTGTGGCGGCTTTATCTGGTCTTTCCCACACGACAGGGCCACTTATTCCTCTACAAAACACACAAATCCTGGTGGACTAACAGAAATAAGTTCACCATATCACTATGACAACAACTGTAAACAAAGACTATGTCGCAGTCAAACAAGGCATGAGGGCACGCGGGCCAAACACAAGCTTAAAGCAGCAGCAATACAAAATAATACTAAGCTAGTATTATACACACAGTCAGACATCCCAACTCTCCCGGAAGTTGCGGGCGTCAATTTTGCGGGCGTCAATTTGCGGGCGTCAGTTCCCTGACGCCCGCAAATGAGATCCAATCTCCCGGAATCTGGAGCGAGCAAGCAAGAGTGCGCGCTAGAGAGTGACTGCACGTGTATGTGTGTGTGTGTGTGTGTGTGCGACTATCAATGCAGCGTGTGTGAGAGCAAAGCGTCCTTATAGCTCTGTGTTGCCGCTTATTAGAGTAATCGATCGCTGATTTTCGGCTTTCTCTCAGCGGAAATCAGTCAGCTCTTCGTGGGGAAATAATCCACGGCCTCAGAACGGGATAAATCCAGCGTTCTCTTCTGCAGGAAAAAAAGCGGCTCTTTCTTCAGCGGTTTAGGGATCCAAATAGTCCTCTCCCAGGCATGGGGGAGGGGTCCTGGTGACCTTCTGTGTTGAGTATGTGGAGATAAACTCAAACTCAGGCTTTCCTTTTTACATACAGGCCTTAGAAAACAAACAGGGGAACAAAAGGGACCATGTGCCTTATGGTCGAATACATGGCTACTCTCTGCCACTCAGTGAATGCAGCTGTCAACCCTCAGCCTCAGCCACAGTGAACAGGAAGGACTGAGCAGCTGATGTCTGGCCAAACAGTTATTAAGTTTATGGCTCTTTTGGCAAAGTCACCAAATGTATTGACGCAGTAGCTAAGTTGGTAAGACTGGTGAGTTTTCAATGATGTCCCATTTGGTTAAGTTGAAACACACTTTCAGTCGCACATCATGTCAGTCTCTTTTTCTTTGTATTGGTTAGCTCACATTCATCATTCTCTTCTTCACATTTTCATTCTGTTCATCATTGAAAACAAAAGCCTATCATCCTTCAAGTCCAGACGCATTACCATGGAAGACACTTAAGTATTTGTACTTTTATGCTTTAAAAAACACAGATAATTGGTTTAAGAGGCATGCATGAACATTAATTCACATTTAAGAGTTTTAATATTTGTGCATTTAAATTAAGACAATTCTAACATTTTATAAAGACCTGCTCAGTTTATTCAAAACTTGCTGAAAAGAGAGTCCGGTATTGATTATCTATCCTCTTCCTATTCTCATATGAATAGGAGGATAGTCAAGTTGTGCATTTACAATACTCAAATAAAACAATTTAAAAGTGTGTCCCATGATTTGTAGATAAATTATAGTGATCACAAAAGCATCTTGCTATCCACAAACAAATACTACACAACTTGAATACATGGAACAATGGTTGGTTTGTTTGTTTGTTTTTTGTTGTTTTTTTATTTGTAAAATGACATGAAACAGTTTAGATCTTAGAGTTAATTAACTCTTACATTAGAAATGTCTTCTGACCATATTAATGTTTAAAAATATGTGCAATTTTTAAAATGTTTTTACCTGACATGACAGATTTGGTACGTCTGAATGTGGGCTTATGAGAATTCTTCATTCTCTGATCCTTCGACCATCTATCTTTGTCTGCTTCCCTCTCCTGCATAGAAAGGGCGAGAGTGTTGGAGTTAAGTGATGGAATCTAATCACTAAGATAAAACTAAACAAAATTGAATTACTGTGCATATACTGCAGCTATGCACCTTGAAACATACACAGAAGAGGGATAGGAGGATACACGCTACTTGAGATCATATATCAGATGGAGGAAGCAGGAGCTTACTTGTATGAACAAACATACAGTAGGCCCATAAGCATGTACCATTGTTTATAGTTATGTATAGGTGGTGTGCATGCATGCAGGACAGAAATATTCAACAATAGCATTAGTACAGAGTGAACAGAAACAATAACAGCCCAGAGCAGCTGAAAACATGGCCCGGCAAGGCAAGTTTAATTATATAGCACATTTCAGCAACAAGGAAATTCAAGGTACTTTACATAAAACATTGAATGAATTGAGACAAATTGCAAAGGAAACACACCCTAAAAGGACATTTAAATATGCCTAAAAGCAGTCATTAAAGAACTAAGAGAATAGAGAACAAAAACAAGCTAAATTAAAGCCGCAAGCGGCGATGGCGGGCCCTCGCTCATCCATGCCACCGCGGGGCCTGAGGCATGGCGGGGCTGTGGCGTGAAGCAGAAAGTGAGAAAAAACCTGGAAGGAGGCCAAAAATGCAATGTTTCGTTCATCCAGTAGGGGGCAGTCACAGGTAGTTACACATATGGTCTGGTGTGGTCTGGTGTGTTCAGGGCGGCCACTCATCAGTCATGTGAAGTTTGGAGTGAATTGGACAAAGCATGAAGGAGTTATGAGAGGTTGATGGTTCATCCACCAGGGGGCAGTAATGGGATGCATGCAGGTGTGTTCAGGGTCAGTCCCTCATCACACATGTGAAGTTTCGTGGCAATGGGACAAAGCATGAGGGAGTTATGAGCAGTTGATGGTTCATCCACCAGGGGGCAGTAATGGGATGCATGCAGGTGTGTTCAGGGTCAGTCCCTCATCACACATGTGAAGTTTCGTGGAAATCGGACAATGTTGATGCAAAAAATGGCCCTTCCTGTTTCCACTAGGGGGCGACATGAGCGACACCCCTATCAGATGGAAGAGGTCTCCACCCTGGACCTGTGTACCAATTTTCATGATGATACGTGTTCAATAAAGCCATAAAAAAGCCAAACGTATTTTCATGGCGAGGAATTGATGGTAGCCACGCCCCCACAGGGACGCCATTACCTGTAGCTTCACAGTGTTCATAATGTAGCTTCACCAACTGGTTCTGCATGTTTTAGAAGTGGAATGAAGTTGATGGGGTCAACTATGTATTTTTCATGAATTTAAGTTCACTTCCTGTTACCACCGGGGGGCGCTATGAGTTACGTGGGAAGTTAATATATCGGGACGTTCAGGGCGGAGCCATCATCATGTCCAGCAAGTTTGAAGCTGATTGGATGAAGTATGTGGGCGTGAGAGCAAATCGTATGTACATGGCGAGCACGCCAAAGTTAGTTGAGCCCTGGCAGACACGCCCTTTGACCTACGGATGCGCAGAGCACAACTTAAGCTCAGCTAGGTCTGGAGATGTTGCGTACCTAATTTGAACTTGATCGGGCGAACGCTGTGGGAGGAGTTAATTTTAGGCGGGAAAAATCAAAACCAAAATGGAGGTCATGAGGTCAAGAGGCTTATTTTCATATGTGGGTATAATACATATGTGTACCGAATTTTGTGAGCATAGGACAAAGTTAGCAAAATTCCCTATGGGCATTTTTGGACTTTGTAGGGGGCTCTATTCCGCCATTCTGCGTCGACCATGTGCGACCACCCAAAAATATCGAATTTCGGATGAGGCCGGACGTCCGTGCAAAAGTATAAGCATTTTCGCATTTGGGAAAGGGGCGAAATTGGGGCACGAAATGTCGGAAGAATAATAATAATAATAATAATAATAATAATAAACATTACAATTTCAATAGGGCTTTCGCCAGGCGACTTGCAGTCGCCGCTCGGGCCCTAATAATAATAACTAGAAAATTCCAGGGAAATTTTGAGTGCCACGGGACTGCTACACGAGTACACGATTTATTTCCAGTGTTCAAAAGTTACCCTGATCAAAACAAATAACAAACTGTCATGAAATTATTAAGTAAATCTTATCATTAAGAGAGTAGATTTTATTATAGTTTTTTATGACTGGAATTCTTCTTGGAAATTGACTGGAAATATTCCAGTATTTCAATTCCAATATTCCAGGTAATCACATTTAAGCATAAATAATATTTATTTAAACTAATTAAAGTCCCTGTAAAGAAAGAATAAATATGTGTTCTGAGTTTGACATGCCACAGAAGAGTGTGTTGTTAACCACCCTGACAAATGTGAATGATTAAAAAAATGGCTAAATATGGGAAATTAGGCTTCAGAGTTGTGTAAAAATCCGCCTCTGTCTCTGTGGGCGTTCCCGCCAAATTCGCTGAAGCCCCGCCCCCTACCCAGTGTCACCTGTCAATCAAAGTCACCACCTCTGTGGGCGTTCCCACCGAGTCCGCGGAAGCCCCGCCCCCTACAGAGTGTCAACTGTTAATCAAAGTCACCACCTCTACCCTAAACATGGATGCTATTGCTGAGAGCTAGCTTGGTTAACTGACAAAATAGACAGACAGGAATTAGCCAATCACAGAAAAGTAGGTCAGTTTCCGCCCAGCAACAGGCTGTCAAGGACAGCAGAGGTTCTACGGTTGCTATGGTGATTTGAGAATCTGCTTGGAAAAAATTCTCAAAATGCCTCAGAATTTGGCTTCTGACAAGGTCCCGAACAATTGCAAACTGTGAGAAAACCGTAACTCCTGTCCAAAAACCGAAAACACAGTGAGAGACACAGAAGCCGGCAGATTCTGACAGTGTTTATTTTATTCAGATACTCCTTAAAATGAGCGCGTAAGCTCAGTGCGAAGACAGAGTGAGATTCTTTTGAAAAAAAAACAGACGATTACATTACAGTCAATGGGGAGGTATTGCCACCGGTCTCGGCCCCCCCGTTTAAATTTTGTGCAGACCTCGCCTGTCAATGTCACATTTTATGAATCCCAACACCTATGTCTACATTTTGACAAAAAATTATTTGTCTCCTTTTCACAGTTTGGCCGTGAGCTCGAGTTAAAAATAAAAATTAAGTTCATATTTTACTGCTTCTCACACTCAAGCTAACTGACGCTTCCACTCTAACTTTGAAGAAAAAGTGATTTCCACTCCTCGTTTGACTGCTCATAGTTTGAAAAGTTTACATGTTATGTAAAAACTGTTTGGTGTTTTGGAGAGAGCACAAGTTTTCCTCCGTTTTAAAATTTGAATCACATTTCTACGTGCAGGTATGAGATAGCTAGGTGACTCTGAAAAAAGGTGAAATTTTGTGGTTTAAAAAAAAAATTCCCATTCATTTTCGATGGAGAAATTTCCCGGTATTTTGGGAATAACTCTGGGAAAAATTGGATTCTGGACATTCTGAATAATAGCACCCATCTCCCGATCGAGCCGCACGTTTTGATGTATATATTGTCGGGGTTTTATCAAAGCTGTGGGAGGAGTTACGCGCCGAAATTTGTAATTAGTGCCACGGGTGCTACGCTCCGAGGCACTCCCCTCAGCAGTAATACTGCAGAGGGGAGTGCCTCGGGGCAAAGCCCCGAGGCATCTCTTATTCTTCACCATACTTATTAGTGCCACGGGTGCTACGCTCCGAGGCACTCCCCTCAGCAGTAATACTGCAGAGGGGAGTGCCTCGGGGCGAAGCCCCGAGGCATCTCTTATTCTTCACCATACTTATTAGTGCCACGGGTGCTACGCTCCGAGGCACTCCCCTCAGCAGTAATACTGCAGAGGGGAGTGCCTCGGGGCGAAGCCCCGAGGCATCTCTTATTCTTCACCATACTTATTAATATTCTTATTATTCTTCCGCCAAATTTCGGCGCGTAACTCCTCCCACAGCTTTGAGAAAACCCCGACAATATATACATCAAAACGTGCGGCTCGATCGGGAGATGGGTGCTATTATTCAGAATGTCCAGAATCCAATTTTTCCCAGAGTTATTCCCAAAATACCGGGAAATTTCTCCATTGAAAATGAATGGGAATTTTTTTTTTAAACCACAAATTTTCACCTTTTTTCAGAGTCACCTAGCTCTCTCATACCTCCACGTAGAAATGTGATTCAAACTTTAAAACGGAGGAAAACTTGTGCTCTCTCCAAAACACCAAATAGTTTTTACATAACATGTAAACTTTTCAAACTATGAGCAGTCAAACGAGGAGTGGAAATCACTTTTTCTTCAAAGTTAGAGTGGAAGCGTCAGTTAGCTTGAGTGTGAGAAGCAGTAAAATATGAACTTAATTTTTATTTCTAACTCGAGCTCACGGCCAAACCGTAAAAAGGAGACAAATAATTTTTTATCAAAATGTAGACATAGGTGTTGGGATTCATAAAATGTGACATTGACAGGCGGGGTCTGCACAAAATTTAAACGGGAGGGCCGAGACCTGCGGCAATACCTGTCTTGCTCCCCATTGACTGTAATGTAATCGTCTGTTTTTTTTCAAAAGAATCTCACTCTGTCTTCGCACTGAGCTTACGCGCTCATTTTAAGGAGTATCTGAATAAAATAAACACTGTCAGAATCTGCCGGCTTCTGTGTCTCTCACGGTGTTTTCGGTTTTTGGACAGGAGTTACGGTTTTCTCACAGTTTGCAATTGTTCGGGACCTTGTCAGAAGCCAAATTCTGAGGCATTTTGAGAATTTTTTCCAAGCAGATTCTCAAATCACCGTAGCAACCGTAGAACCTCTGCTGACCTTGACAGCCTGTTGCTGGGCGGAAACTGACCTACTTTTCTGTGATTGGCTAATTCCTGTCTGTCTATTTTGTCAGTTAACCAAGCTAGCTCTCAGCAATAGCATCCATGTTTAGGGTAGAGGTGGTGACTTTGATTAACAGTTGACACTCTGTAGGGGGCGGGGCTTCCGCGGACTCGGTGGGAACGCCCACAGAGGTGGTGACTTTGATTGACAGGTGACACTGGTTAGTGGGCGGGGCTTCCATGGCTGATTTTTACACAACTTTGAAGCCCAATTTCACATATTTGGCAATTTTTTTAATCATTCACATTTGGCAGGGTGGTTAACAACACACTTTTCTGTGGCCTGTCAAACTCAGAACACATATTTATTCTTTCTTTACAGGGACTTTAATTAGTTTAAATAAATATTATTTATGCTTAAATATGATTACCTGGAATATTGGAATTGAAATACTGGAATATTTCCAGTCAATTTCCAAGAAGAATTCCAGTCATAAAAAACTATAATATCTACTCTCTTCATTATAAGATTTACTTATTAATTTCATAACAGTGATGTTCCTGTCTGTGGAAAAAATTAAAGTAGACTTTTATTAATTAGTTTAAATAAATATTATTTATGCTTAAAAATGATGAACATTTACTTAATATTTCAGGGATGTTAAGTTGAGAATAAAGTACATTACACTTGATACTGACTAGTAAGATGTACTTAATACTCGAAACCAGAATATGATCAGGGTGACTTTTGAACACTGGAAATAAATCGTGTACTCATTCCGGCAGCATTCCCGTGGCACTCAAAATTTCCCTGGAATTTTCTAGTTAATTAGTGCCACGGGTGCTACGCTCCGAGGCACTCCCCTCAGCAGTAATACTGCAGAGGGGAGTGCCTCGGGGCGAAGCCCCGAGGCATCTATTAATCTTCACCATACTTATTAGTGCCACGGGTGCTACGCTCCGAGGCACTCCCCTCAGCAGTAATACTGCAGAGGGGAGTGCCTCGGGGCGAAGCCCCGAGGCATCTCTTAATATTGCTCAAACTTATTATTCTTATTCTTCCGCCAAATTTCGGCGCGTAACTCCTCCCACAGCTTTGAGAAAACCCCGACAATATATACATCAAAACGTGCGGCTCGATCGGGAGATGGGTGCTATTATTCAGAATGTCCAGAATCCAATTTTTCCCAGAGTTATTCCCAAAATACCGGGAAATTTCTCCATTGAAAATGAATGGGAATTTTTTTTTAAAACCACAAATTTTCACCTTTTTTCAGAGTCACCTAGCTCTCTCATACCTCCACGTAGAAATGTGATTCAAACTTTAAAACGGAGGAAAACTTGTGCTCTCTCCAAAACACCAAACTGCTTTTACATAACATGTAAACTTTTCAAACTATGAGCTTTCAAACGAGGAGTGGAAATCACTTTTTCTTCAAAGTTAGAGTGGAAGCGTCAGTTAGCTTGAGTGTGAGAAGCAGTAAAATATGAACTTAATTTTTATTTTTAACTCGAGCTCACGGCCAAACCGTGAAAAGGAGACAAATAATTTTTTGGCAAAATGTAGACATAGGTGTTGGGATTCATAAAATGTGACGTTGACAGGCGGGGTCTGCACAAAATTTAAACGGGGGGGCCGAGACCGGCGGCAATACCTGTCTTGCTCCCCATTGACTGTAATGTAATCGTCTGTTTTTTTTCAAAAGAATCTCACTCTGTCTTCACACTGAGCTTACGCGCTCATTTTAAGGAGTATCTGAATAAAATGAACACTGTCAGAATCTGCCGGCTTCTTTGTCTCTCACGGTGTTTTCGGTTTTTGGACAGGAGTTACGGTTTTCTCACAGTTTGCAATTGTTCGGGACCTTGTCAGAAGCCAAATTCTGAGGCATTTTGAGAATTTTTTCCAAGCAGATTCTCAAATCACCATAGCAACCGTAGAACCTCTGCTGACCTTGACAGCCTGTTGCTGGGCGGAAACTGACCTACTTTTCTGTGATTGGCTGATTCCTGTCTGTCTATTTTGTCAGTTAACCAAGCTGGCTCTCAGCAATAGCATCCATGTTTAGGGTAGAGGTGGTGACTTTGACTGACAGGTGACACTTTGTAGGGGGCGGGGCTTTAGCGAACTCGGCGTGAACGCCCACAGAGGTGGTGACTTTGATTGACAGGTGACACTGGGAAGGGGGCGGGGCTTCAGCGAATTTGGCGGGAACGCCCACAGAGACAGAGGCGGATTTTTACACAACTTTGAAGCCTAATTTCACATATTTAGCCATTTTTTTAATCATTCACATTTGGCAGGGTGGTTAACAACACACTCTTCTGTGGCATGTCAAACTCAGAACACATATTTATTCTTTCTTTACAGGGACTTTAATTACTTTAAATAAATATTATTTATGCTTAAATATGATTAACTGGAATATTGGAATTGAAATACTGGAATATTTCCAGTCAATATCCAAGAAGAATTCCAGTCATAAAAAACTATAATAAAATCTACTCTCTTAATGATAAGATTTACTTATTAATTTCATAACAGTGATGTTCCTGTCTGTGAAAAAAATGAAGTAGACTTTAATTAATTAGTTTAAATAAATATTATTTATGCTTAAATATGATTAACATTTACTTAATATTTTCAGGTATGTTAAGTTGAGAATAAAGTACATTACACTTGATACTGACTAGTAAGATGTACTTAATACTCAAAACCAGAATATGATCAGGGTGACTTTTGAACACTGGAAATAAATCGTGTACTCGTTCCGGCAGCAGTCCCGTGGCACTCAAAATTTCCCTGGAATTTTCTAGTTATTCTTCTTCTTTTTATTCTTCCGCCAAATTTCGGCGCGTAACTCCTCCCACAGCTTTGAGAAAACCCCAACAATATATACATCAAAACGTGCGGCTCGATCGGGAGATGGGTGCTATTATTCAGAATGTCCAGAATCCAATTTTTCCCAGAGTTATTCCCAAAATACCGGGAAATTTCTCCATTGAAAATGAATGGGAATTTTTTTTTAAAACCACAAAATTTCACCTTTTTTCAGAGTCACCTAGCTCTCTCATACCTGCACGTAGAAATGTGATTCAAACTTTAAAACAGAGGAAAACTTGTGCTCTCTCCAAAACACCAAACAGTTTTTACATAACATGTAAACTTTTCAAACTATGAGCAGTCAAACGAGGAGTGGAAATCACTTTTTCTTCAAAGTTAGAGTGGAAGCGTCAGTTAGCTTGAGTGTGAGAAGCAGTAAAATATGAACTTAATTTTTATTTTTAACTCGAGCTCACGGCCAAACCGTGAAAAGGAGACAAATAATTTTTTGTCAAAATGTAGACATAGGTGTTGGGATTCATAAAATGTGACATTGACAGGCGGGGTCTGCACAAAATTTAAACGGGGGGGCCGAGACCTGCGGCAATTCCTGTCTTGCTCCCCATTGACTGTAATGTAATCGTCTGTTTTTTTTCAAAAGAATCTCACTCTGTCTTCGCACTGAGCTTACGCGCTCATTTTAAGGAGTATCTGAATAAAATAAACACTGTCAGAATCTGCCGGCTTCTGTGTCTCTCACGGTGTTTTCGGTTTTTGGACAGGAGTTACGGTTTTCTCACAGTTTGCAATTGTTCGGGACCATGTCAGAAGCCAAATTCTGAGGCATTTTGAGAATTTTTTCCAAGCAGATTCTCAAATCACCATAGCAACCGTAGAACCTCTGCTGACCTTGACAGCCTGTTGCTGGGCGGAAACTGACCTACTTTTCTGTGATTGGCTGATTCCTGTCTGTCTATTTTGTCAGTTAACCAAGCTAGCTCTCAGCAATAGCATCCATGTTTAGGGTAGAGGTGGTGACTTTGATTAACAGTTGACACTCTGTAGGGGGCGGGGCTTCCGCGGACTCGGTGGGAACGCCCACAGAGGTGGTGACTTTGATTGACAGGTGACACTGGTTAGTGGGCGGGGCTTCCATGGCTGATTTTTACACAACTTTGAAGCCCAATTTCACATATTTGGCAATTTTTTTAATCATTCACATTTGGCAGGGTGGTTAACAACACACTTTTCTGTGGCATGTCAAACTCAGAACACATATTTATTCTTTCTTTACAGGGACTTTAATTAGTTTAAATAAATATTATTTATGCTTAAATATGATTACCTGGAATATTGGAATTGAAATACTGGAATATTTCCAGTCAATTTCCAAGAAGAATTCCAGTCATAAAAAACTATAATAAAATCTACTCTCTTCATGATAAGATTTACTTATTCATTTCATAACAGTGATGTTCATGTCTGTGAAAAAATTAAAGTAGACTTTTATTAATTAGTTTAAATAAATATTATTTATGTTTAAATATGATGAACATTTACTTAATATTTCCGGGATGTTAAGTTGCGAATAAAGTACATTACACTTGATACTGACTAGTAAGATGTACTCAATACTCAAAACCAGAATATGATCAGGGTGACTTTTGAACACTGGAAATAAATCGTGTACTCGTTCCGGCAGCAGTTCCGTGGCACTCAAAATTTCCCTGGAATTTTCTAGTATTGTAATACTCCCCTCTGCAGTATTACTGCTGAGGGGAGTGCCTCGGAGCGTAGCACCCGTGGCACTAATTAAGTATGGCGAAGAATAAGAGATGCCTCGGGGCTTTGCCTCGAGTTAAAAATTAATCTGCAGTGTTACTGCTGAGAGAGTGCCTCGTACCATAGCACCCGTGGCACTAATAAGTTTGAGCAATATTAAGAGATGCTGAGGGGAGTGCCTCGGAGCGTAGCACCCGTGGCACTAATAAGAATAAGTATGGTGAAGATTAATAGATAATAGATAGAAGATTAATAGATTAATAGATGCCTCGGGGCAGATCCCTCTGTAATGCACTCCCCTCTGCAGTATTACTGCTGAGGGGAGTGCCTCAGCAGTAATACTGACACTCCCTGACACTGACACAGTAATACTGACACTCCCCTCTGCAGTATTACTGCTGAGGGGAGTGCCTCGGAGCGTAGCACCCGTGGCACTAATAAGTATGGTGAAGAATAAGAAGCCCCGAGGCACTCTCCTCTGCAGTATTACTGCTGAGGGGAGTGCCTCAGAGCATAGCACCCGTGGCACTAATAATAAGTATGGTGAAGAATAAGAGATGCCTCGGAGCGTAGCACCCGTGGCACTAATTAAGTATGGCGAAGAATAAGAGATGCAGTATTACTGCTGAGGGGAGTGCCCCTTGCAGTCGCCGCTCGGGCCCTAATAAACATTACAATTTCAATAGGGCTTTCGCCAGGCGACTTGCAGTCGCCGCTCGGGCCCTAAATAGATAAGACAGGTATACATTACAAACGTTATAGCGCAGTGTAACAAATTAATCATTATTTGGTTTAGAAAAAGGAAACTGCGAACATAAATTTCTTTCGCCTTGATTTAAAATAACGGTATCAGCAGACCTGAAGTTCCTGGCAGCATTAATCTGCTTTCTCACTTGAAGGGTCACAGGGGTGCTTGACCTGATCGTAGGAAAGCAGTTACACACCTTGGACAGGTTGCCTTTGCGCTGCAGGCTTCTGCATAAACAGACAAACAAATTCAAACCTAAGGGCAATTCTGAGTCTTCACCTGACTTGGATATGTGGAACATGTAACTTCCACATAAAAGGGCTGGGATTTTAAACCTTGCTGTGAGCTGACATCTTTAATCACTGAGCCACCTTGCCTGGCCAGACATTATCCCCTTTTTTAAGACAACATGGAGGCCAGCTATAGCAGAATACTTGTACACAGGAATATAAGTCTGCACTGACTGGTACACCTCAGGGTGCACCTCAGGGATATGACACAGAGGTTTAAGGTACTCTAAACCGCCATCAGCTTAGTTTAGAGATGTTGGCAGGGTGCATTCCTCCAGGCAAACAGCAACAGTGCAAACAGTTTTCACTACAATAACTCTTACTGGGTGACAAAATGGAAACTTTGGTGTTCACATGTGTTTGTGCATTTAATCTTGTGGCTTATCCATCCAGTTCAACAGATGTTAGAGTTTGCAATCCAGCCTGGAATCATTACCAGTCATTTACCTCAGAAGTACAACCTGATTACTCATAAGACTGTGTACGTAAAACTGATGCACACAGTTTGAGAGGCGGGGCTGCTGCAACAGCCTGTGGGACGGAGATTGAATGTGTGAGTTTTTGAAATTGTGCTCTTGCTCTCTCTTATAGTACCTTTGGCCCTTGTGTGTGCAAGTGTGTGCACATGTGCGAGTGCACATGCATTTTTTTCTGCAAGTGGTGATCCATTACTCTGTCAGCTATTTCCCTTGATGCTTACAAGCAACAGGAACATTGTGTCTGGAGAAAATGACTTCATCCTCTGGAAGACAATACTACCTCATTCCTTTACTGTTTTTCCTTTCCCTTCTCTCCTTTGATCCATCATTATTGTGCTGCTATAGTCTACTGCAGTGGTTCTCAAAGTGGGGTCTGGAGACTCACTGGGGTCGTTGAGGTGGTTCCAGGGGTCCCCAGCAGCGAGAGGGAAATAATTTATTTTCACCATAACTCCATCTATAAGTAACACATTTACAGAGTATTTGACTATTTTGCTTATGGGTTTCATAAACTTTCTGTAATGAGACATCTAAAAGCAAAGATTTTATCAGATGGGGGTCTGTGGTCTAAAGTTGGAGGATCACTGGTTTACTGTATAGTCCATCTCTTTCTTTATCTTCATCTCTATCAGTGTCTGCCTCTCTAACTTTCTGGATCATTTCTGCTCTCCTCCTATTTTCTGCCTATGACTCATGTTGTTTCTCCTGCTGTTTCTCTCTTTTCCCCTCTGTCACTTACTGTGTCTGCTTTAGAGACATTCTGTGTCTTTTCTTGCTCAGATGCTATGGCGATATGTCTCTTTAATGAGGGCTGATCGAGCTAGCAGCTTTCTTCCTATACATAATTGTAATGTGACACACACACACACCGCACACACACACACACACACACACACACACACACACACACACACACACACACACACACACACACACACACACACACACACACACACTGTATTCTCTGTTTCCTCTTTCAGTTTACTTTTTCCCTGTCTTTCTTTGTCTGTCTTTCAAAGACATGCACGCACACAAAGAAGAACATTTAGCGTGATGTGGTAGACTGATTAATATCAATCCTCTTTCACTCTACTTGCCCAAAGCTATAAAACCTTGGTTGCACATTTTCATGGAAAGTAAAATCAAGTAGTTAGTGCTGAGTTTTACAAAGTTTTAATTGTAACATTACAGTAACTTGGTATGTACTCATGAATACTTCAATTTATGTATTTACCAGTGCCTCAGTCATTTAATTATCCAGTATATTTGAGCAATAGATTCCTTCCTCTGCTGAATAATTAAATTAGTATATTTAGTTCTCTAAATGTCGAGAACCAATGTACAGTACCAGTCATAAGTTTGGACACACGTTCCCATTCACATAAATGAGAAAGTGTGTCCAAACTTTTGACTGGTACTGTACCTGAAGACACTAAAAACTGTACGGGCGATTGTACTTTTTATTCATATACAACACATACTCATTCATTTATATTGTACGCACATCCGTATTTGCTTTTTGTTAAAGGACAGGCTTAAGTGGAATAATTAGGAGGGTGTGATGCGCTATTTATTTATTTATTTTTTTGTATTTTTTCAATGGCAGGGTCCTCCCTGTATTACCATGGTGCTACCCTATCGATAAACATGGAATCTATGGAACTGGATGTATGTATGACTCCTGAGGTGAGACTTGTCATTTTGGTGGATATTTAACTTCAAGAGCTCTTCTGTGAACTAAGTTAAATAAAATAAAGGATGATGTGTAAGTTACTGTTTAACATCAATCAAGTTGTGTTTAGTGTTTATCTTGTGGCTCCCCTATGACATTTTGTGCCCTGGTTGAGCTTGTTTCTCTGCCAGGTGCAGTGGAGGTCTATTTTTACTCTCCTGTGTTGCAATTTTTGGAATCAAATGCCAAAAAACGCGTAGAGAGCCCAGTATTTGTATTTGTATCTGTATTTGATTAGGCAGCTAAATTATTTGTATTTGAATAAAAGTGGTAATGGGTGTAACAATCTTGTTTTTGTTTTTATTGCACTTCTAATTTTAGGATATTATTCATCATTTTCATATATATATTTATTAAAGTAACATTCAGTTTATTCCCTACACTCAAAGCAATAAACTAAACATTAAACCAATAGATGCTTATGTGAACATTACGAATAGGCATCACATAGACTAACATTCAGTAATCAGTAATCACCCTTTTCACATTGATAAGCCAAACACAGTTCAGTTGAGTTGTTCTCTGGCAGAACAAACAGTCAAGAGACGGATGTTTCACAGCAAGTGAAGTCACTTGTGAAACCATGTGAAAAGGAGAAAAATGGAAAATATCTGTAACACAGTGATTAGCTTAGAAAAACAGACCAACATGAATACTGTGGATAATGCAGAAAACACAGACTTGTGCATGTTTACAATGACTGCTGTTGTTAGTTTTTGTTTTGTCTGCCTCATCAATATGAAAGCCACAATGTTGTAGGGGATATTAACATTGAGGGAGTGTACATACACCATAATGCTATCACACCACTGATACATGACATAAATTAAAAATAAGATAAGTTAAAAAGGTCCATCATTAAAATGTGTTTGTACAGTAATAAATTGATATGTCCTCTATTTAAAGTTTACCAGACACTTGTGAAGCAGAGTTTTCCCGTTAAAAATGTTAAATCCTAAATATTTAAAAAGTTATCAATTTATTTTCTGTTTTGTTTTGTACTGCGGATAAGGGCAATTTCCCCTCTTCATCAACCTTCCAATGCTGAGAAGGTAGGGATACAACAGAGAACATGCAGGATAGAAGACGCACATGTTACAGCAAATGTCCTCCAATGGGTCTTTCCTGTGTTTCATCCTCAGTGACCTTCCAGTTTGGTGTTGTATTGTACTGAGACTTTTCGTTGAATTTGCTTCAGTGCACACATATACAGTACCTACACCTACGCACATACACACAGATGTTGAGCACCCAATGTGTTCTGTCCCCACATGATGCATTGTGTGTCTTTCTACACATGATTGATCAAAGTTCCCAGTATATGAGCTTAACAGTTACACTATAAGAAGATTCCCCCTGTCCACAAGATAAAGAAAATCAATATATCAATAAAACAATGTGGGTTTATTCCTGCAGTGCCTATATGAAAATTATTTTTATTGAATAAATCCCTGCTGTCAGTCAGCCTGGTGAAGACAGTCTGACAATAAGAGGTTTGTGTGGACTCAACAGACAGAACTCGTGTCTCACTAAGATTCCCAGTAAAAAGCAACTTTTATTGTTTTTCAGTAAACTTTCACTTTAAAGACTCATACTGACCAACCAGAAAGCCAGACAGACAGAACATTTCAGTATCTTCAGTTTTGACTAACCAAGGAGATATTACATCGCTGCAGAATACAATGCTGAGTGCCGATATCTGAATGTTGTACATTCCTCATTACTGACAGGCCTAAAGTGGCTCACACATTCACACTGACTCTACTCATTACTGTGGTTAATAAGTAGGTATGGGTTAGGAACAATTTGTATAAAAACATCAATGAGTGAAAAATGCCTTTAACCAGCAGTATAAAGAAATAAGACTCTTGAGAAGTTGTTTTCAAACACAGCATCTAGGCTCATTGTAAGGGTTTGGCAAGTGCTATAAAATACATTTCAGCTCATATGGTGTATTACAATATACCCACACAATCAGAAAAACAATTTGACTGGAAGGTGAAATAGCAGTAGTCCACTGCTGTGATGAAGAATAAATATTTAACCGATGCAGACTTAACAAAAAGCACACCATTCTGTGTTATATCCTGCTGCTTTGATCTCAAGTTTTGAATCCATATGTGACGTCAAGTAACGTTTGAGAAGAGGTCCGGCCATCTCCTGTTTTAACCCCTTGATCTCATCATTGTCAACTGCATGCCACATCCTAATACCCCCCCTTACCAAATGAATTTGCATACTGTCTGATCACTGCCCTTACCCATTGATCACGAGTGGTAAATGGTACATTTATATTGCACCTTTCTAGTCTTCTGACCACTCAAAGCTCTTTTACATTACACATATCCATGTACTGATGGCAGAGTCTGCAATGCAAGGGGCCAATCTGCTCATCAGAAAGAGTTGGTCTAATCATTCACACACTGATGGTACAGCCTTTGTGAGCATTTTGGGATTCAATATCTTGCCCAAAGATAAGTGTGACATGTGGACTGGAGGAGCCAGGAATTGAACCACCAATCTTCCGATTAGTGGACGACCTGTTTTACCTCCTGAACCACAGCCACCCACAGCCACCCACAATTAGATTTGCATACTATCTGATCACTGCCTTTAGGCCCACTGTAACAATGTGCTCTTCTGCCATTGCTTTTGGTCAGCTTATTGTCTCAGAACCACTCTGTGTCTGTAAAGGTCACTTTATACTAGTATACTCAATAATCAACTTCAGCAAACTTTTGAACAGGACTGTGGTGTATTTCCTCAACAGCTCTAAATGTACTCACCTAATAAGTCATTCTGAGGCATCCAATGAACAAGCTTGATGTTGTTACCAATATTATTGAGTGGGATTCCTGAGAAGCTAACGAAGGAAGAAAGGAGACAAAAACTGAAGAAAGAAGGCTGAGACATTTTATCACACTTTTGACATGAAATGCAATCATAACTGAGATACCACTGTGAAAACCCCTGCTTCCACTAAAAACTACAAATGTCAACTCTGGTCCTGAACCTTTATTGTAAGTGTATTTAGTTGAATATTTGTAAGTGTGAATAATGTGTGTGAGAAATAGCCTATAGTTTACTGAGTCAAAAATTTACATGATATACAAATTGAGCAAAGAGGCATCCAATGTTGAAGGGGAAAAAAGCACAAGGCTTCACTCTGATATTGGGACTTAATCAGATTCATGCATAGCATTATTGTCTGATACACCATGTAAAATGTTACAATTTGAGAACTGTGGCGTGGTAAATTTACTTTGTCATTATTAACTAAACTTCTGTTTTGTAATTCTATCATGGCAAACCTCCTGCTCCACAATGCAACATTCAGTACTTCCTGCCCAGCGTGCCACCAACAATGGCAAGATTTTTGTTAACAACTTAATTTCAAGCAGACACAGCAAACCAAAATCTACTCCCCAGGGATCCCACCCAGCTCTTTGCCCTGGCTTCTTGATTCCCACCTCCCCCACCCCCCGAAAAGATCTATTTAATAGTAGCTGGTTGTTGTTGAACCATGCTGCCTGAACGCTAGACTTGTCCACCAGATCTCTACACCATGTTTCAAGTTGTCTTCATCAAAGACAAATTTATGACAGTTGTTTCATTGGATTGCATTAGATTGCACAGGTGTTCCTAATAAAGTGCTCAGAGCATGTAGTTAGCTTTTCAGTCAACAAAAATCTTAAAAAAATAAAATAAAATAGGCTAAGCATGTCCTGATATAGTTTATGAATTGAGGAATTTTAAACAATGAATATAATTGGTAATCTTTGATTGGATGTAAGGTTTATGTTGTTTATAAAACTCTGCTTTGTTTTGCATAATCTTGACTGCAAAGTCACTAAGTGTGAGTACTTACTGCATACCTACATGAAGACTCATTCAGGTGAAAAAATGTTTTTATTGATAATGTCAGGTGTGTAATAAAGTGACCAACTCATACAGACTACCCAGATACTTCAAGATTCATGACGGAAAGATGTTCTGGTAGACAGCTAAGGCTGGCAATATCTAATTTACTATAAGTGAAATATGGCAAAAGAGCCCAAACTCAGACTTGCTTAAACCTGTCAGGGCTTCACCAGACTCACACATACTGTGAAGAGAATTATTGCAAGTTCAAAGCGTTCCTAGTAGAGCATGAGAAGCATTTTAGAAAACATATCTAACAGACGGATCAGGCATTATTAAATGAATCATAAATCATACAGAAGGCCTCAAGTGTTGCAAACATTTTCCTCATCATCCCTCATTTTCTAATTAATTTTCTTAACCTTTCTCATCTCCTCTGTCCTACAGAGGATCAGCAAGAAGGGCTGACGATAATTTGACTGGCCTAATGTTTCCCCTATTTACATCAAACTTTAAATCAGTTTATTGTTGTTTATACTAACAAAAGTGAAAGATCACACATTTTACAGTTATATGTGCAACTGTACAGTATATTAATTTAATATAGTGTACATGTATATATCAAGAATACAGTAAGATATATGGTTGTACAATTTGAGTGTTTTCCTTACATTGAAATAGGTAAATGTCCCTGTCAGTCCTAACCTCACTGACCTGCACCGAGACACTTAGCTGGATGCATCTCTGCAGTCCTTACTCAATGTACCAGACTCTCCAGGTCACATTGGACAGACTGTTAACTAACCCATTGTTCAAATTCACATTTCTTAGCATTTTATCACTTACTGGAATACATTTAAAATACTTGAAATCTTGCATCTGGTAATTTCTATTGTGTGTTATTTATATACACCACATGTCTGATAACACCTTAACAATGTGATGATATGTGATGCAAGGTGTTCTTAAACAGGCCAACAACCTAAGTAATGACTGTACTGAAAATTGAAAACTCTCATGTAGTGTTTAATATTGTGAGTGTAGCAATGTTTTATATGTTGTGTTTAGAGGACTTTTTAAATTGATAATCAACAGTTTCTTTAGTTTCAAAATGCCTTAATGTGTAACTGAACCAATTAAGGGATTCCAAATTACACTAAATTAACTGTGTACTTACTGTAAATGTATTGCACACCAATCTATACACATCACTTATTTGATTTTAAGAGGAAAAGACCATAATTCAATACGTTTTCTTCAAGTTAACAGGTATTTTTAACCCCCTACACTTATTTAAGAGATTTAGCCTTCAAAGATGGCTGATGTCTTCATCTCTCTCCCTGGACTCAAAATCCAGTTACATACCTTTTTAATAAATTGGGAAGTATAGCACATATTGCAAATACATAAGACACCTCATTTTGGCAATGTTTTTCACAATGACCTTAAGGGTTAGGGTTAGGAATGTTGGCTTTAGTTGTAACTTGTAACTAAAGTCCTCCAATGTTTATTGAATGAAAGATCATTTAATTAAAACAAACTTAAGTCATGATATCTAATATACGGTGTCAAATTGTTTTCAGTCATTGACTGAACCTGAAATGCAAACTGGACTTTTGCCGTTGGTCTGAATTTCAGGGAGTGACACATCTGCTCAGTTGGACTGAGGTCTGCTGGGTCATATAAAGACGTCCCTGGCGGCATTTGCTGTATATTTAGGATCGTCCTCCTTCTGCATTGCCCCAAAATTGTCAGACTCCTCAAAAAAGAAAGCTACAGTTGCTTCACAGTGTTGATGTGAACGCATTAAAACTACATAAAACCCAGTCAGTACTCCAGATTATCCTGATGCAAAGAGTTTATATATCATCTTACCCACAGAGGTCACACCTATAAAACAGGGACACATGACATTTATTATATTATTTGTAACATTTCTTTACTTTGAAGTCTGTATGCATACACACAATGCTACTAATATACACATTTGTGAACACAAAGACAGTGCTAGAGTATAATAAGTTAACTAACTTCTACCATAAAAGTAGACATTTCACACGGACTTAGATGAGAAAATATGCAAATAAGGTGCAAAACAGCTGATAATTAGAATAATTAACAAGTAACGTTAGCATATAACAACTGTTTAATTGTGTTAGTTATCCACATCATAGTCACTGGATAACTGTTGTGAGACACTTGGCAAATGATTATATCAGATTGGATTTTAATCACATCTTTCAAGCACAAACATTTTAGATATGTGAAGGACCTCCTGTCATTGATTCACTACCAAAGCATAAACATCTGTAATCATAAAACATTTATACACTGTTACAGATGCATGCACACAAAGATACTGCAACAACTTAAAGGGAAATTTCACCACTTTTTTATGTGGATATCTAATAAGTGTTGATGGCAAATGTAGTCAATTGAAGCAATAAGATCATCATGCTGTATGGATCAAGAATGCTGAGTCTTCCTACTCGCAAACCCGTCCTACATGTACCAGGATGCATTGTGCGCATCTCGTCTAATCAGATATAAATGCTGTGTTTACAGATGCAGTTGGAAAGTACAATTAGAGTACTACTAAGGCTTTTAAAATACAGAACGTGTTTCCTCACTGCGTTCTGGTGTGAAAATATAACACAAATTGTGTTGTGGATTAATGCAAACTTACTGAAAGCTGCACACACATTTTGGACTATGGCGGGAGTGGCAAAGCATACTGAGGCACATATGGACATTGCAGAACATACAGTTTGTATGTGTAGGACAATTCGCATGGATGATATTTTAAAAATGTATTTATTTGAAAAAAATAACGTTGGGAGCCACTGTTAAATTCGGCTCCCATTTTGTGAGTTATTTATTTCAGTAAAAATGTAACTCAAATGACTAGTTAACAAGTGATCCAAGCATCATGACATTTTTTCTTTAAATGGAGCATGTTTTTAAAAAAGATTTATTTTTGCCTTTATTTGACAGTAGGTGGCATAGAGGCTGACAGGAAACAGGGGAGGGGAATGATTTACAGCGAAGGTCCCTTGGCGGAATCAAACCAGGGACGCTGCCATTATGTGGCATGTGCAGTAACCACTTGGCTACCAAGGTATTCCTGTTGTTCAATGTTTCTCATGTCTCTGCTGAAGAGTCCTTTGCTGGCTTCATTTTGGTCGTCACCCTTCGCACATCTTGCTTTTTGGTGAAGTACTGCCAGGCAAATGCTTTCCCTCCTACCCAAACAGCTGGTGCTGAAGCACTGGCAAGGGGCCAGATATTACTGTCAGCAACCACTGCATGAGCAGTGGAAGTCATAGACACTGTTCATTGCTCTGTATTCAGAGTTAAAGTCCAATATCGTATTGTCAGAAAACAAAGTCAGGTTTACCAAAGCACTGCAAAGTTTGTTGAACCGCAGAGTTTTAAGTCTGACACCATTCTTTCTGACCGTCCATCCTCACTGATCACTGAGCCAATGCTGCAAAGCTCCTCTGGCTGCAGCACGTCTCTTTTGGCAGCATCTGTACTGTAGCTCTGTCTTCCATACTTGTCTTACTCCACAGGATTATATTTGGCCCTATAAATTGTAACAGTACCACAAAATCTCTGCTCTGACATTATATTGTAAAGCTAGTTGTTTTTTGTGTTAGATTCAGCTCTTTTGAATGCATCATGGTTGATCTTAGCAGCTTAGTTTAGCTGAGGCTGTGACGCTCCAGTCCTCCTCCACAGTCCACACTCTGTAGTATCTGTTTCCACAGTGCAATATTCGGCCATGATAGTAGTTTTCATCCAAATGTGCTGATGTTTTTAAGTATTTGGTAGTATGATATTTTAGTGTCTGCTTTTTCCCCTATCTTTGGTGTAACCTAGTAGATGGGAGTGTTTTGGAAGACCAACATTTCACCATCCCTGAAGGCACAAAAAAGCCTGAAAACTTAAATAGTCTTTAGTCCTTCCGAGAACCAATGACATAATTTTTCCCAGAAAAACAACAGATTTTGAGTTTTGTCCCAGAGGCACAGAGAAAAAAAGCCCCAAACAAAACATGTTTTTCACACTTTTCTAAATTCTGATAAATAGAGATAAGGTTGAAAATTGGCCAAGTCTGTGATGGTTCCTTTATTTAAGTGTCCCCATTACAGACATATTTTGCCTGTCCTGTGGCTGCAGCAAACATCCCCACAATGTCATGCTGTCAGATCTCTATATTTAACAGAAACATGTGTTCATAAGTAAGTCACAGAAAGCCTGGTAGTATGTTTAACTAAGCTTAAATTCTTCTTGCTTTATGCTTCTGGATAAAACACTTATTTTCTGTGCCTTAGTTGGATACATTTCATAAAATACAAAGATCTTTCTGTCCATTAAAATTTAAAGCCATAATCATTAGTTTTAGGGACTGCTGGTTTTCCTCAAAAGAGAACAAGGTCTCTTAAAGGTCAGGATTCATGAGTAAATGGATGATTCTAAGGGACACCCAGGACTCCCAAAAAATTATTAACCCAAAACCATTAATTGAATAATTTACAAGGTACTAATCATTTATTTTCTTGTTTCTGGCAAAAATCAGATCATCATGTCTCAGCTTACTAAAGAAAAATCTGGCTTCCAAAAACAGAATGAAAGAACTGAACGACGAGAGAGAAAACAAAAGTTGACAGTATGTCACCCAATTTTTCACAAAGAAAGGTGGGTGTAGTCTGAGTGGTGGAAATTAACCTGTTAGCTCAGTCCATTGTGAAAGAGGCTACTTTTTCTCCCCTAACATAAGTTGCTTAACATCTTCACAGAAAAATCACAGTGTTTACATTTTTAGCTGACATTTAATCAATGCAGGCAAACTTTTAGCAAGCTATTCATACTAAATCAGTTTTCCCTTCCCCTGCCTGGTGTCAGGCCCAACAGATGCAGCTTCAGGCTCAGCAGCCCCATCCCCCTAAATAACCAGTCCTATTCCCAACTGAAGGAGGTGAGCAGCATTGTGTTAAATGAAACTGTCAGTTGGTGTAATTGCAGGGTGTGCACAGGAATTTCTCTTTTTATTATTATGAAAAATAAGAAAAATGAATAAATCCTTATAAGTGATTTTAAAAAATTGATAGCGTACTTTGTTTGTATACTTAGTTAAAAATCTGCTGCTGATTTTATTCTCTTGTTTGTTATGTCTGTATTCTATACATGACATTTAGATTTATTTTGATTGAACAGGCTAATTATATATGAGTTATATTTGTTTAAGTTAAGTTATTTATTCATATTAAGATATTTAATTTACCATTAAAATTACAGAGATTGTAAAAGGTCTTGTATCAATTAGTAAATTCAGTTAGATGCAGAATGTTATGTGCATGTCTGCACAATGTTATAGTTTCAAAGCTCACTGTCAGTAAATATCATACAGTAAGTGTTGGATGGATCCAATGTGATGTCTTTTCATTGGGCCCTAAATCCAGCACCTCTGCCTTAAAGTGTCACAAATTTCTGTTCATATCTGTCACACTGACAGTTGTGTATTGGTGAAAGTGAGAAAACAGATCCTTTACCTCCAGATGACACGCTGGTGAGGGCTCCTGCCAGTTTGTGAGTGATGTCATGGGAAAGGTACTTGACCCCAGCTCCGAACGACAAAACCATGCTCTGCTGTGTCATTTACCCATGTCTCAAAATCCTGTAAGATATTAAAAAAAAGAAAATGAGAATCTTTATGCCTTATTATACAACAATTTCCCACTATGTAGACTTATATATTTAATGTTTACATCACCAGTCAGTCGTTTCATGGTAGATATACTCAAGTGTATTGCAATTATACAAGTGACCCACATTATAGATAACTTGATCATTGCCTTTTAACTGCTGACCTTTATCTCAGATTATTGTTTGCATGCATTAGGGGGTAAACAAACTTTGAAAAATTGGGACTTATGTATGAATGTTGTTTTTGTTTTTTTTAATCTTGCACAAAGCAATAAGAGAAATATAAGAAAATCCTAAATGAGACTCAACAAATTATTTTAACTGTCTGAACTTGTCGTAAATAGCTTGTTTAAGCCTGATGAATACCTGTTCTTGAGGAGGCGCACTCCAAGTTCTGCTTAATTTGTGGGTGAGTTTCATTCACAAAAAAGTTTCCAAAGAGTAAAAACACAGCACAGCTTAAAATCCTGCTTTCAGAAATCAAAGAACAAACACATTCTGGAGTCGAAATGAGAGACCCAAAATAATTAGAAAATATGACTCCAGCTGACATGTCATCAGATCAGCTCTGCACTGTGACAGAAACAAAGAGGGAATTATTTGACCTGAAGTTAGATGCTAAAAATATCTTTCTAAAGCAAAGCACTCCATGATGGGATGCAGTCATCAGACAGTCACAGATATTAGAGGAGGATATTACAGCCTACAGGAGATGTTACACTGTCAGCTGCAATACAACATGATACTGGGCAAAGAGATGCAGAGACACAGATGCAGGAGTCAGTGTGAGAGAAGTTACCTGGTGACTACTGAAATATGGGTACTGCTGTGCCAGAACATGCCAAAAAAAAAAAAAAAAAAATCTAAAAAAACCCTCAGTAAACTGACAGCCAAGATGATAACATGGTAAACAGAATATTAATTTGCATTAAGTTAGAGTTAATAATGTATTTATTTTTTTGTATTCTTTTCGGTATCATATTTAAACCCTACACTAATTAAGATTTGGACATTATAACTGTAGGTCAAACAAGTGTTTCTACCCTGTGAATAAAAGCAGAAAATATTTATATTCATGACACATATGACTGGTCTGAACCAGTGTTGTTTTTGACAAGCATCTTAGATTTAGTCTTAGTCTTAGTCTTTTGGACTAAAATGCTTATTAGTTTTAGTCACATTTTAGTCACTTCTATATGTGATAGTTTTAGTCCAGTTTTAGTCGACGAAAACTCAAAAGGGTTTTAGTCTAGTTTTAGTCAAAAAAAAGAAAAAGAAAAAATAAGTATAGTCTTTTAACAAATTAATTTAGGTCAATACGTATTGGAGATTGCTGTTGGGCAGTGTCACACATAAGTTGTGAAAATAGCAGCAGATCTATAAGTTCAACACATTGTAAGCTTGCAGATCTGCTATTTTCACAAATAATAACAATAATAAAGGAATGGTTTTAGACATATAAGGTTTCCACCCAACGGCAAATTTCTGATCTAAGGATTGTGTATTAAAAATATATAAAAAAATATCCTTGTGGCGAGCCTTAAGGTGCCGCTTAAGGTTGGTCGTATTTTTTCCGCCTACTTTGTGGCCACATTTGTCACTGTCTTCCTTCACAATACACTCTGTTTTATTATCTGCTGGGTCATATTTAAAATACACCCATATGTCGTCTCTACGTTTGCGACCACCGAGCCCCTGTGTTGAAACTGCCGCCGCCATCATGGTCCATTGTCTGATGAGTAACAACAGTGTGACGTGTTGAACACGTTGTGCACTGCACGCCAGGTGGTGGGCGTGACCAAACAAGGATAGACTGTAGGCAGCAGCAGATACTTTTTAGGTTTTAATTGACACACACAATAAGGAGAAATGTCATGCATTTTAAACGTCTGACAGATCACCCACTAACATTTTCGTCCATTCTCGTCTCGTCAACGAAAACTCACACACGTCTCGTCATGTTTTCGTCATCAGAGAGCTATGTTTATCTCGTCACCGTCTCGTTATCGTCATGAAAAAAAGTGGCGTCAACGAAATGATTTCGTCATCGTCATCGTTGACGAAAACAACACTGGTCTGAACCACTTATAAATTGTACATTTCGTTCATACCTCAGAGAAAATTCTAACTATGAGAAAGTTGATGACAAAAACTCATCAAACTTTGCCGAATAATTAAGCGATTTACCAATGAGCATACAAAACACTTTCATTTAATAATGTTGTAATTTGAAAATGAATAGGTGGATAAATTGAGAAGCTCCTGACTACAAACCCCTAAACAAGCGCAGTCTCTAGGTATCATATTACACTTGGCACAGCTTGTAAAATATCTCTTGGTGCTGACTTAAATTCAGATACTAGAACATTTTTAGGTAAAAATATACCCACAGTGAGAGTTTATCAAGAAAGACATATTATGTCTAATTCATGAAGCTGTTAAATATATTCAATCTAATGCCTCAGAACTGCAAATAAGGATATGCTAAGCTTGCATTTTGTATCTTGGTGCCCAGTGTTCCATTATACATCAACTTTTTATATTATGACATAAATCAAATGTGTTGATAGTTCACAAAGTTACTCATTTAAATGCACCAGTATAATATATCTGAACATTCTGTACGTAGATGACCTTATTTAACCTCACTGTGAGGCAAAACAGTCTCCTGTTTTTGACAAATAAATTTAGTTGTCCTTTCATATAGAGAAATTCTGTCAACACTGAAATTTAATTATGGCCAGACTTTATTTATCAGTACAAAGCATGAATTTTTATCTTTTATCTTTTATCACAACATAACAAACAACAACAAAATTTCTTTTGCACAATTGGCAGTATTTAGCTATGTAGACAGTTTTAGTTTTATGTGCCAAGTTTTGAGATATCTGAGGTTTCTATTTAAGGTCTCTATATTTGTTTTGCTTTTAGATATTTCTATTTTTTAGAGAAAAGTCAGATGCTCCTGATGTAAATACTACTTGGATATTGACGTGAATAATATTTTCAAGTCTGAAACCAGTGAATACCATAACTTAGGCTGCAATCACAGACAATCACAAGATCACATGAGTATAAATATTGTCTGATCTTGTGAATCCAGCTGCCTCACAAGGTAAGATGGTAATAGACAGATGGTTCATCCATACAGTTTCCGAGAATGACTTGTCAGATGTATCTGTGTAAGAATCCATCTGGCACATCAGGTTATATGGTAACATCCCCATGAGGTGATTGTAGATTATCTCATTACATTGTGTAACATCATTTCCTGGAGGAAGTTGGGTTACAGGGTTATAGGACTAAAGAAGAAAACAGAAATGATGTCACTGGAAAACAAAAACCCTACAAGCACTATTCACATGATGAACATATATTAAATGTAACACCTAATAAATCATGATAATAATAATGATAATAATAATAATAATAATAATAAGCTATCTACATTCATTGCTATACTGTAGCTTTGGTTTATGAATAAAATGCTGCTTGAATATTTAAAATGTCAGCACTGTAGTTAGAACAAAAGAAAGGAGGCCTGTGTTATGCATCAGTTTCTATCAACCGAGAGCTACACTGAGGTAGTGAAACAAAAAAAATGGCATGACTTTGGAAAAATGATGACAATAGTATCCTCCTTCTCCTGTTCAGGGAAGCAGGAGACCTGTTCTGGGTTTTACTCAGAGGAGTTCACATTACTCAGTAAACCTTCTTCCAGGAACAGGCAACAGGATGGGGCACAGCCTGCCATCAGCTCATCACAAATGCTTTTCACTTGGCAGAAGCTAGTGAGATTCTAAAAAATCAGAGAGCCTTTGAAGTTTGAAAATGTTTTGGTGTTTGTGTATGTATGTGTGTGTGTGTGCGCGCACGCTAACATATGCATTTGTGGAGCAGTGCATTTTATGGTAAGATACTCAAGAATGGTAAGTATGTGACAGTAGGTGAGGAGGAATTAGGGAGCAGCCATGTTAGACTGACAGAAGCAGAGGACAAGTAGAGAGAGGGAGGTGGTCCAGCTGCAGCAGCTAAGACCGGCCCTGGCACGGAGCAGCTTTAGGGGCACACTGGGCTCTGTGTCCCAGCCCTACTGTCCCTACATTGCAGCCTCAGTGACCCCATAAAAGAGTCTCAGTGTCCCCAGAGCTCTGCCCAGAACAATGTCCTCATTCTCCCTCCACTTCCATTATAACTCCCTCCACACAACACGACACAATGCACCCTATTGGCTGTAGTGAAGGGATGTGCAGAGAGCCAAGTATTTGTATTTGTATCTCTATTTGTTGAAGCAGCAAAATTATTTGTATTTGTATTCAAATAAAAATGGAAATAAGCATAACAATCAATCAACAATTGTTTTTATTAGACTTCAAATTTTGGGATGATGATGATAATAATAACAATAACAATAATAATAATAATAATAACTTTATTTGTATAGCAACTCTCATGCAATAAATGCAGTTCAAAGTGCTTTACAACAAAATAAATTATACACACAAAGTGCATTGCATAAGAGGAACATATACAGAACATAGAGCAATGTTAAAAAAGAACAAGAAACAAACCAAGAGGAAAGAAATTAAAATATTCATATAATGTAAGATGGAATATAAAAATAATAACAATCATTTTTGAAATAGTAAAAGTAGCTAAAAATAGAATAAAAACAACATATAAAATCAAGTAGAATATAACTATTAAAAGAAGTGCGGTAGTGACTGATAGAAAAGCTGGTTAAAAGCTACAGTGAAGAGATACGTTTTTAGCTTTCTCTTAAAAATATTTAGCGAGCTGGCCTCCCTGATATTTAAAGGTAGTTTGTTCCATAGTTTTGGGGGATAATTGACAAAGTATTAAAATAGGTTTTCTTCAATAAACTATTATAGCAAAGGAGGATTCCCACACTAGTTCTCAAACCCCAGTCTCCCAGACCACAGATGACTGTGTAGACTTGAGTAAAAGGGCTTCTACCTCCTTTATGGGAGATGCCATCTTGTTTGTGTGATGTCATCTGGAGTCTGTGCAGTATAGTTGGGCGGCCTGCGCCCCATCAGCCATACCAGATTGAGAGCGGCTGCACCAGCTGTCATTCATGACAACTTATCAGAGAAATGAGCATTTGAAAAAGCATGATAATGATAAGAACAATACCTAAAATTACCAAAACCATCTTTGGGAAAGATTTATTTGACGTGTTCTTTGATTTTTGTCCCATTTGCTATCTGCTAACAAGGAATGGGTGGGACTAATTACCTATATTGCAAGGAAAAGGCTCAGCTTATTGACTTTGTTAAATTTCTTGAGATCCCTTTCTCAGAACACACAAGTGGACTGTAAGTGGACTGTTCATAAAATGTAAAAAAATGTGCAAGTGCTCACCCCATATTTACAAAAGGGTACACTTTTCCCAAATCAGTGTGAGGCATAACAATCTAATTTTCCATCCTGCACATAAAATCATACATTTGCATAATGTCATGCCCAAAGTCTGTCACCACTAGTTACTCATTGTAATGGCACAGAGCCCTCATTTTACATTCCAGCACTCACAGTGAACCCTGTAAGCGCTGTGAAATCAAAATTGTAGGAGCCATATATGCAAGACTCTTTCATATTCATGTGCTTGGTTTGAGTGTGCACACTGCATTGGCACTTAGGTGGTGGGTGTGTCACTGTGGGTATGTACTCCATGGTTAAAAATGCACTCACCTGTTTACCTCACCTGGCTTTGATCATGGGGTAGAGTGAGCATTGGAAGTGAAATTTTCTGTTGACTGCATTGCTTTTTTTCTGTGTCTTTTGCCTTTATTTTCTTTGCACAGACGGAAAAAACTGTTAGGTTGAATCGTTCATGCTGCGTCGTGATACAGAAATTTAAAAAATGGTAACTACACAGAGCATCAGAAGCGGAATTGAATAATTTGTTGTGTCCGTCATCGGGTTTCTTCCGTATTTATCCACCCGCGACTTTTATTTTGTTAGTTTTTTTTCACCAGTCAGCTGCAACAATCAGTCCACGGAAAATTATCATGAGTGATCCACGGAAACGTTTTGTTGATGCTGGATGCTTTGGACCATTTTGGAACAAGGAAACAAGGAAATTAGAGCCAATGCAATTGAGGTATGAATACACACAACATACTTTTTGAATCCAAGTACTCCCCTTTTAGGCTCTGTCAGGGAATGTGTTTTGCGACATGTGTTACGACAGGTGTGTTGTGACAGTTAGTCGTATCTATACGTGAATACTTTCACATGTAGCTCATGTAGTGTTGAGACCTGTGTTAAGAGAGCATCCTGTCTTTATTGACAGGATGCTCTCTTAACACAGGTCTCAACACTACATGTTGAAACCTCAAGAACTCTCATCATTTTTAAAATAAACAAACAAGTTTATTACATGGTGTCCGAAGTGGTCACGGGTGGCGAAGTTTCAACCACCGGAGAGTTTTTGTTTTGAGAAACCAGCGGAGTGACCTGACTGGAAGAAACACTTTTCCCACTACAGGACAACTACTAAACTGGACAAAGAGGACGGCCCGGTTCAAGTGAGCACGCTGGTGTCAACCAAAATGGCCGAACCGACAGCACATCAGAGCTAAGGATGCTGTGGAGAAAAGTAAACAGGCCCACCACTACAATAGGCGACATTGTGTGAAACAGCTCATACCACTGCAGCCTGGAGACCCTGTTCTCACTAAGTTGGACAATCAAAAGACTTGGTCTACACCAGGCCTGGAGTTCCGGTCCTCTGAAATGAGGCCAATGCAGAAGTAACTTAAAACTGCGTTCTATCAAAAGGCCATAAGGGGGCGACCGTTTTGGTGTCAAAAGGACTTCCGTCTCTATACAAGTCAATGGAGAATTCACCAACTTCTCACTTGATTTCTAACCTCAGTAAACGTTTTCAAAATGTGTTTATGGTCTCAATCGCTAGTTTAAAGCCTTCTTCAATGCAGTATGATGTTCATTTGTGAAATTTTGGCCTCCCTGATTTTATATTTGACGATAAAGCAGGGTATGCATTAGGGTGTGGCTACGTTGTGATTGACAGGTTGATTGATTCACAGGTTCAGGAGCGCGGACAGATAGACTGCAGAAAATAGCCGTGAACTTGTTTCACACCGACAGTTTTCTCCAAAGTTTTGAGGTTATAGTTAGTCGTAACAGCTAACTTGGTTAGCATCACCAGGTTGCCGGTGTGGTAGATCCAGCCCTCGCAACCTCCCCCGCTCCGTCCTCTTGCTCCTCCTGATGCCCATATAAGTAGAATCCGTGTTTTTATTTTTCCCGCCATGCACCTGAAATTTTCAAGATAGCGCTGCTCAGATCCGAAACTATTGGCTTCCGAGCAGCAGTCCACAAACCAATGGGTGACGTCACGGATGTTACGTCCATTTCTTATATATAGTCTATGGTCTACACCTGCAGCAGTGGTTGGTGAGAGCATGACTGAGTGATCGTACCTCATCGAGACAGAGCAAGGAGCCCTGTACAGGTGAAATTGTCGCCATCTCCAAGCACTGCCTGTTATGGGGTCCCCAGTCAAGACCACCACGAAAACAAATACACCAGACACTCAGGCGAGCCCAGACTGTAGCTCTCCTGGTCTGAAGGTGACCCCTGATGGACTGTCTCAAACCTGGTCTGGTAGAGTTGTTAAACCTGTTCAAAGACTTTATCTGTAAAGGACATTATGTTCAAGCTGTTAAAACAAACAAACAAACAAAAGAGGAATAACTATGTTTTGTAAGAGAAAAGGTGAATTATTTTCTGTTTGTTAAATGAATAACAAATAACCTTGTGTTTTGTGAAAGGAACAAAATAATAGAGTTTTGTTTAAGAAATAATATATGGTGGTTTTGAAAGAAAATACAATACAAAGGTTGTTTGATGATAAAACACTCAATGGTTGGTTCATAGTTGTTCCCAAACCACAAGGAGAAGCTGTCGTTATTTACATGTTTCTAAGCATGGGCAAGGATGCTGTTTAAAAGGGGGAGATGTCAGGGAATGTGTTTTGCAACGTGTTACGGTGTTGTTGTTGTTTGTTTTTAATCCGTTTGTCATTTTCGTCTTATCAAATAGCAAGTTTGTGAGTGTATTTATCTTGTAAATCTTGCTTTAAGACAGACTATGTGGCTCAAGACTAACATAATACAGGTACCCACCTCTAGTATGCACAGAAGGATAGGGTGAGTAAGCTAGTTTAGTTTTCCATAGGTAGTTTAGAAGGAATACATTTGACTATTTGCCTGTTGGTTGATCATTTTTATGAAGCTTGTTGAAATGAACGCCATTTTTCTCATCAAGTGACAGTGCTAGGCAGTGGATGGATTTTCCCATGATTTCTGATATCAGTGTAAGAGGTGAGGTGAAAAGAGAAGACAAATCAAGCTCACTGCTAAAGCACTGGTAGATAAAATTGAAAATGTTCATACAGTGAAAGTGAAAGTTCACAAAATTGAAGGGGCTATAGTAATTAAAGAGCTTCTGCAAACTGAAGATGATGCTCATCTTGAAAACATATGTTTTGTTGCAAATCTGTTCCATGAATCTGTGATTCAGTTGCTTCCTCAGGAAGAATAAGAAAACAAAATGCTTGGTTTTCAAATATATGTGAACATAACACTGGATTTTTTGACGATGTCAAGAAGTGGCTTTCTGATACAAACCAAATTACAGCCCAAATAAGCACAGAGGGTATTTTAATTGTACCTCAGTCACACACCTTGTGTTGAAACATATGATTTACAAAATAATGAAAATTAGTCAAAACATTCTGATAATTGGAAATGCTGCTACTGTAGATGACAAACTGAGTGACACTGTCTTTAATGTTGCAAGCAGAACATCAAGGTAAAAGGGGCTCAGCAGGAAGTAAGTCCACTGTTTCATTTACCTTGTCAGCAAGTATTAAAGCTGAGGCAAACATGGTTACGCTCATTGCTCACCAAAGGCTGTGCTTTCGAAGAGCAAGAGGAGCAGCTTAGGAAAAGGACAGAGCAGCTTGACGTGGAGATGGAAATGACAGCATCAATAGCCAAAGTTAATGTGCTAAGAGCTGGTAAAGGCTTTTGAGTGTCTAGTGCTGCTAAATGTCTAATCTAGGTATTTATTAATATAAACTATAACCTCATCTAGGCACCAACTCTCTTTAAGGTTAGGATTTGTTGGTGCCAGGAAAAACCTAACCCTAATTCAATTAAATTAATCAGTCTCATAACAGTGAATTCTTGTCCAAGCAGTGACCCCTGTTTTGCTGTGCTCAAATAAATCACAACCACTTCTTAGGATAATTAAGACATTTATTAATAGCTAAACATAATGAGGATACACAACAAAGAAAAAGAATAATAAGGTATATAAATGACAATAAAATAAAAAAATAAAGAAGAGAGATGAGATTTAGTGGCTTGAAGTGTGTGCAGACATATTGCAATGGGAATGCTAAATAAAAGCTAACTTAACTCTGTAAAGAAATGTTCTTTTTAATTTTAACGTTGCTCCACATCAACCTTTCATCTCAACGCCATGTTATACCTTACTGTTGATAGGTTTCATCGCTGCAGAGATGGTGTTTTGGCATGTCCGGCATTGTTTTGGGTTAAATTAGAGTTACTGTATGGATGCAGCAGTGTTGATCCAACGGTGAAGAAGGGTTAAGCTGCATTTCAGGCTAGCATGAAAGTCTGTCCAAACTTCCAGTTTTTGCTGTATGCTCACAGCAAACAGGCCATGATCCAGTTGAAGTGTTACTCTCTTCTTCAAAGCGACATTTCAGTTGAGTTGAGGATTCAGGCTTCCGCTTCTTATAACCTTAGTTTATTGCTGAATAAAGCTTAATATGACTACACCCAAATCTCTCTTAAATCTGAACTTAAGCACATATTTGGTCTAATAACAAAGAAAGAGTCATCCTAATAGAATAATTCTATCTTGGCTCGTGTAGTTTTGGAGACCAGCTTAAAGAGAAAGGCTGAGGTTGTCTTTATCAATTTGAATAAAACAGGCAAAGTTTTGGGTATATTTTCAACCTTTTCCCGCCGAATAGTTGATGCCTATTCAATCTCTTCGTTACAGAGACTTTTAAGGTGTGGTTGACTTTGACTTGAGATGGCAAATAATTTTTCTTACATTGAAGATTTAAGTTTTAATTGCAAATTCATATATAAGAGTTACTATGTCTGAAAACTTAGAAATGGTTTCTCAGGAGGTCTGTTCAATATCCATTTTATCAGTGTTTAACTTTGGTCAGTATCATGTTGTCAGATCCTCAATTGACAAAGAGGTCAGAATGGGCGTCCAAGGTGGGTGAGGCAACTGTTCATGTCTCTGTGGAATTTACACACCTTCTTCATTGGAGATAGGTGGGTTGTTGTAACCATGAAATTGAAGAAAAGGCAGCAATGTGTCCTACAGATGGGATGAATTTATATTTTGAGAGAGAACAAAGAAAAGTTCAAACAATGAATGCTGATGCTAAAACATTTGTGCTTATGGTAGTTGAGAAGCCATCTCAGTATATTTCTGCAAGTGACCAACTACATCCACATTTGTTGGATGCAAGACCTAAAGTGAGAAATGTATAGCTGTAGTAAAGGATGCAACAAAATGGAATACATAGTACTAAAGAATTTCCTCTACTTCAGTCCCAACCAGATCATCCTGCATCTTTAATGCAAAGCAATACTAATCATCGTCACCCATTAACATTCTTCGAAAAAGAAAATGAAATGACTTCCTTGATGGTTGACCAACAGTCTCTTTTTTCCTTCGAACATGAGAATGTCAGATTTTTGATGCGGACCCTTTACAATACCCGACCTTCATGAAAGCCTTTGAACATTGAATTGAAGAAAAGACTCACAGTACTAAAGACAGTGTTTTTTAAATAGTAAACCATAGAGCTGGTCAGAAGCTGTCAGCACATACCTCATGATCATGGATATCCCAAGGCCAGATCTTTGCTGCAAGGACACTTTTGGCGCTTTTCCACTATACAGTTCTAGCACTACTCGGCTCGACTACGTTTCCAGGAACAACCTTTTCCATTACAAAAAAGTACCTACTCAACATGGGCGGGGTCGTCATAGCACAACTCTTTGAAACTGCTGTGACTTTGTTTTATACGCGACATAAAACACATAATGGAGGACATTGAGGCAGTGGTGTACTTGCTGCTGTATGTGGCTTTTTGTCACACACAAAGCAAGAAAATTGAGCCATATGGCTGTAACGCTGTTGCCGGTATTTAAAAATGCTGGGTTTGATTCTTGTGTGGGACGGCTCATGACTCTTCCAGCGACAACTCTTCTGACCAATCAGTGGCCGGCAGTCTGTTGACGTCACATTTAGTATCGGCTCGGCTCACTTGGAACCTCACCAGAGCAGGTACTAAAAAAGTACCAGGTACCAGGTACTATCCCTATTGGAAACGCAAAAGAACCCAAGTTGAGTCGTGCTTGAACTGTGTAGTGGAAAAGCACCATTTGGCAATTCACTGAAAATTGCTTCTGCTTGTCTGGAGAAAGTGACATGACATGACCAGTCATAAAAATCAGAGGATGTGAAAGGCCTGCAAGCGTATATATACAAAGCAATGGGAGAGGTTGAGTCCACACATGAGGTGCATAGCTACCTTTCATGACATTCTTGAGTTTATTGAAAAGGAAGTAAAAATTGCAAGTGACCCACTGTTTGGAGGTATACAGGATTTTTTCAGTAACAACATGAAAGGATGTGAGAAACTCTAAATCTTATCCTTGTTCTAAGGCAGAAGGAAGTAGCTTTATCACTACTGTTGCTATAGTGGACAAGAAAGACAAACCCAGAATAAATGAAGAAGAAGGCTCACCTGTTGTGAAAGTCTGCTTCTTTTGTGGAGCTGGACATACCGTGGATGTGTGCCATATGTTGGAAAGGAAGACTCACAGTGAAAAGAATCCAATGAAACGGAAACTGATTAATTACAAGCTGAAAGGGAAGCAGAGACAACAGATGGAAGTGCTTTATTCTTTTTACAATCCAGTGGTCTTACTGTGGCAGGTGAGCATGACCATACACTCCATACTACCAGTTTGAGTGAAGTAAAAGAAAGGGTATGAAACACTGGTTACCATTACTTATGTCTTCCTGTATCCTGGTAGCCCAGCATCATTCTGTACCGAAGGGTTCATGAATAGTCTGAATTTCATAGGGAGAAGAACAGGCATTCTCCTGCAAACAGTAAGTCACATTGTTTCAGACTTTGAGGTAGCTGGACTAGATGCAGACTGATATTGACTTAGCAGTGGACCTGCTTCGAACCAATGTTCTCAAGACCTTGGGCACCATTGGAAGTTGTTTTAAGTGTGATTGTGGTCCTCATGCACAAGTTCTCCAAAATCGAAAATGAAAAGTTGTTAATTGAGACATCATGCCTGGTGTTAACAAAGTTTAGTCTGTTAAGGGATAAGCCCAGCTCAGAAAGTTGATGTTCATTCAATGCCAACACTTAAGGGGTCCTGAACACACTTGGGCACAAATCAGGACCAAAGTTTTGCAGCACTCAAGGGGTCACAGTTTCAGGATTTAGCTAAACATTTTCTGAGAGCAGGAGCAACATGAAGAGGAAACTTGCAATTCTCTGAAAGGGGGTGGCAAGGATCATTGATTCTCTCTGGTACCTGGGCTCATCCATACCACAGGACAGAGGAGTAGATTGCAAAATATCCCAGTAAATTGTGATGGAAACTCACTGTAGGAGCATCAGCTGGCTATGAGCCAGCATTTGTCCCGAGCCCAGTTATCAGAAGTGCGCATTGGCCCAGCTGTTTTCCATCAACATTGATTGCTCTGGCCAGAGACACATACAGGCAATACAACAGTGAGTAGTAGTAGTATGGGGTAGCACTCCATGAAACACAGCCCAGGTCTTTATGTTGATGAAAAACTGCTTTGCACTTTAGTTTTTGACAAGCATGTTCTGTGGTACTATGAACGGCCTTGGAGGACAGTCATAGGCAGCAATCCCATCCAGGATCCCAGTGGCCTTAGGGTAGAAGCTCCTCTTAAGCTGCTCAGCTCCGGCCTGGTGCACCTAAGACCTCTTCTCAAAATTGTCAGTTTATGATGACCAATTAACAAAGTTGATAAGTTAATCTTACTTAAAGAAATTCAGGAAAAAGTTTGCCTTGAAATAGTTAAGTAAATACAACTGTTATTTTCAAGTTATGTTTACTTTAGGCCTACATTTTCAGCTTACTTAAAACATAGTTGTATTTACTCAATTTAATTGAGTTGTTCCAACTGTAAATATGATGTAAATACAATTTTAAGTTTTCAACTTATAGAATCCAAGTTAATGTGACTTACTAAAGAGTCCTGTTTACTCATTCAAATTCAGGAAACCGATTACCAGAAAAATAAAGTAAGCACAACAAAAAATTATTAGTTAGCAGTATTATTAATTTATTTTAACAATATACCATTCAGAGCACCTCAGTCAGACTTAAGAGTTTGTGTAAACATAACATTTTACAAACAAAACATCCACATTTAAGCCAATTGTAATAATATCTTTAAAATAATCTTAATCCTTGTTTCTGACTTTACTACAGAATGGCTTGTATGACCAGGGGTGCACATGGCCACCATGAGGTCATCCTTACATTCTCCAGTGGTGAGCTTTTCATTTTGAAACCTAATGGATGTAGTATTCAAAATGTTGCCAATGTCAAGCATGTTTGACAGAAAGCACTGAAAACGCTCTGTGCAGATATGCTGCAAATCACTATTATCACTCGTAGACAGTTGCATTTTAATGGCTGGCAATAGTCTTGGTATTTTTAACAGTGTTTCATGCCTCCATGCAGACCATCTGATATTATGAAACTTACCCAGCTTCACAAAGGAGATCCAATTTTATTCACACAGCTTCTTCAGTGCAGCAGTTTTTTTTTGCTCCACCTTTTTGTAATTAGAACTGCAGCACCTTGACCACAGAGTGATTAAATGTCTCACAGTGAGGAACGTTGCGATCAGCTGATTTTGCGCAATTCTCCAGTGTGTGTGTGGTGCACAGAATGTGCACAAGGGAGTCTCCCACCACAGTAAGTTGCCGGAGTTTTGGCACAATGCAGTTGTACATACCGACGTTGAGCCCCGTCTGTGCACACAGCGACCAACTTTGTTATCCAGTCATCCAAGCCTGTGTCCTGGAAAAGTCTCACAAGTCCGTCTGTTATGGCCTGCGCGGTTCGGTCAGCACCCAGTTCAATCACTCCAAGAAAGTCTGAGGTAAACTTTCCGTTGCTGGACACAGACACAATGTAAACGATTTCCTGCTCAGTTTGTGTAATGTCCTCAGATCCATCAAAAAGCAGTCCCCAAAATTCAGCAGACTGCAACTTGGCTCGTAACTCCCCGCTGATGGTGTGAGCGATGCTCTGCATGATCCGTGTGCCCCCTTCACGTGAATGATATGCACCACTGACATTTACTCCTAGCCCCTTCAGTAAAGGAATATCCTCAGAATAGGAAGACTTGGGACATGCGTGTTTAGTTTTATGGAAGGCGAGGAGAAAAATATTAAACAGAGCTTGCCGCTGTTCTTCATACAGCTTGTCTCGCCACCTGGCAAGTGGGCGACTGGACATTTCTTCTCGGTTAGCTTGTTTATTAGCAATGGCTTGCGCCACATTCACGTGCTCCTTGCTCTTTTCATGTTTGTCAAATAAAGGATGGTTGAAATTCTTTGAGCCTTTATAAAACGCACCTGTTTTATCTGCTAGATGTGGATGCGAACGGCAAATCTTGCACCACACTTCAGTGCGCTCATCGTTAGCTTCAAGCCACGGCACATCTTGGAGCCACTTTTCCGAAAAAAGTCTTTTCTCCGGTTCCGGTTGGCGTTTTTTTGTAGGTGGCGAAACGCAAAAAAGAAGCTGCTTAATGTCTGTTGTTTTTTGGACATCTCCGACAGTAGTTGACAAGCAACATGCGTAACGTTAGATGAGATACGCAAAGGTGCGTAGTAACACAAGTGTCGTTACGCATTCCTGATTTTTGTCGCGCATGTGTACCTGCGTACCAGTCATGTGCACCCCTGTGTATGACACAATTTGTACATATTTAACCAAGCTTAAAGATATACAGGTCAAGATGAAACATAAAACACCATGAAAATATCTAACTGAATGTAAATGTTAGTAAGAATCCAACTGCGGCTTCAAGTGGCAAATATCTAAAATGTTAAACAGTCCAATCGAGTATCTAAGAATTTGCTATCTGAACATGCCTGCGGCACACACCTGCAAAGTGCATTTTTCAAGCTCTGAAGTTTTGGGCTCAGGTTACCTACTCCCAGGTTCAGTATCACTCACTGAATGAGGTCAATTGTGTTCTTCAGTCTTTTGGGATAGTCCAAATGAAGGTTGTATATTAGCCCAAAAGTCAGGCAAATAGCTTGAGTGTGGCTTCCTATGTCATCTGTAATGATGCTACCTTCCAATATGATACCAATGCTAGATTGCTCAAGGTGCAGGGCATTTGGACCTGGTTGCTGGCTGTCTTCAGGTATAATAGTCAATACTCCCACAGGAATCTGGGTGAAATCAGTGATGGCATCTGAATATAGGCTATAAATATGAGGTAAAATTTACAGATACAAAGCATTCACGGCTTCACTGTGTAAAACCTAATTATATGCTTTTATTTAATACTTACAAGACAGACTTTGAGGAAATCACAGCCATCATCCCCAAGAAAAAGACTAGAAGACAACGTAGGGCAGCAGCCTGCATCACTACAACATCATGGGTCTACAAATGAGGAAAAACAAACTTAAACCTTAAAGGAAACACAGTTTCTTCAGAGAGGCTTATGCTTAGTCTTAAAGAGAAGAATGGATCATTGTCATAAAAAATAATAACTTTCACAATTCCAGAAACTGCTAACCTTCATTTCAACCTGGACAAGGATCTCTGCAAGTGTCCTGCCTAAAACTCCTTCCTTTAAGGAATCGTGGGATATGGCGGTCCAAAAGTCTGGTTCAGATCTTAACTTGCCCCTGTTGTGAACCCTGCAAATGCCTTTCAGAACAAAACACAACACAATCAATGAGAGATACCAGTCTGATACCAGAGCTAAATTGACTGAAAGTGTTAACACAACTTAGAGCTTTTACTGCCACTTTAAAAACAAGATTAGACAAACCTAGTTAAGCCAAACCCACATATATGTCAGTGGGGTTATGTGTTGATAAATTATGGTAAAGTAATAGACTTAGATACAGTCTACTATCACAGTGCACACATTGTTTGTAGAGCAGCGGCAGTAACGTCATTATATTGACTTAATAATATCCTACTGGATATAGATCTAAAATGCTTATAAAATAAATAATATTCCTGACGTCCAAACAGCCTAATGAAAGAATTTCAGATAGAACGAGGCACACAGTCACTGAGAGGAGGCACTGCTCTGAAGCTACATTAAGATTCATGGCCAGCTCAGATCTAACCTACTCTACCACTAAGACGGGTTTACAATGCAGAATTTGTGCGACATCGTCGGGCAGTCTAAGGAGGAGGAGATAGACCACCAATACCAGGGTTTCAGTCCATCCGATCTACATTGCAAAGAGCCAGGTCTGAGGCAATGCCACCTATTCCAGGTACTGTAGATGAAGTGGAGGTTACAGGCCCATGGGCCGTAACATGGAAGAACGTTTCTTGTTACATGCTGACAATGTTTGGGGCATACAGGTGTTTGCAACAGACGAGAACCTGACCCTGCTGCGACAATGCAGGACGACGTACATGGATGCCACCTTTAAGAGTGGTCCTCGACCTTACAGACAGTGTTTTACCATACTGGGAAACCATCATGGTTTTATTCTGCCTCTTGTCCACGTGTTAAAGGAGCAGCGCACCATAGGGCACTACAGGCAAGTGTTCCAAGCTGTCAAGGTGGCCATCCGACGAGTAACCCACCACAATTGGCGCCCACAACTTGTCGTCTGTGACTTTGAAAATGCCCTGAAAATAGCACTGGAAACCGAGTTCCCTAAAACCAGAGTTGGCGGTTGTTATTTTCATTTCAACCAGTCCCTGTGGAGGAGGATACAGAAGCTCGGATTGGCTGCTCCCTCCCAGCAAGACTGCAGCCTGGCTCGGGTCATCTGTAAATTGATGGCTCTGGGTTACTTGCCACTTGCGCTTGTTCAGATGAACTTTACCACACTGGTCAATGGTAGACGTGGGAACATGGAACTAGACACGCACCTGGCCAGACAGGTAGAGGATAGCTGCCAAACACTACATTTAAAAAAAACATATGCAAATGTATTTACCACTTCAAGTGAGGTTAATAAAACAAAAAAAAGTTAACTAATTTGGAAGAGGTTAAGTCACGTAGGCTATGTTCTTATGTGGCGCGGTGTCAGATAGATAACTTAATTTTAACCTAATTACAGGCATTTACTGCTATTAACATATGGTCTGAGAAGATGTAGTTGTGAGTAATGAAACTGTAGCTGACAAATGTGAATGAGCATTTCAGTTTCATTTCAAATTGCCAACCACAAATGGGAGTTTGTCTGACCAACCATCCAAAATTCCAAAGTGTTTCAGTTTATAAAGATATAATATAGAGAAAAGCTGATGGTAATGAGAGATTAGAAGAAACAGAAAACCTGGGTATTATGCAGAGATTCTTTATCCTGTAAGGCATATCAAATATTACGTTATTTACTGACATAACATCTTTCTCTCCCACTCACCTTTGTGTGTGTACATGGGTGTGTCTAAAACTTTGATCATCAACATCTAAAAGGTTGATGACTGAAACTGTTTTGTACAACCACATTTTTGCACCAGCTGCACCAGTCTTACGCGTGTGTGTGTGTGTTTGTGGGTGGGTGGGTGTGGGTGGGCGGGCACATCAATGCCACATTGAAGATAAGATTATCAAACTCATCCCTTCATTTAATCTCTGCACTTGGCACTTTCATATTTTTGGACTTTAAATTGTGCATTGCATTCATCCTCCACTTTTACATAATTTAATTATTTACGCACATGTCACATTGAATTTCTTTGTCCATAACACAATCCATATTTCTTTTGTACAGTCAATATTTAATTTCAAGTTTTACATCCCATTTCAAAACTATTGCTATTCCACTCTGTAAATTGTAAAAGTGGAGTGTTTCCTCTCCACTGTCAATATTCTTAAGCAATAAATGTAAAAAGTTATAGTCAGAAACAGTTTTGTTTAGAACAGTTTTCTAACCTGTCCATGCTGATTTACTTAAATTAAAAAACTGACACAGCAATCAATCCATAATTTGTCTGATAATCAAATTTTGATTCCTTGTAGCATTCTTGTCATGTTATAGAAACAAATGCTTGAAAATTAGTACTGCCCTGTTTTACAGTAATGGGGACATTTAATCACTGTGGTGTCCCAAATCGACAGGGACTAAATTCCATGGGAGTTGGGATGTATGATCTACATTGCTCAGTCTAGTTAAAAGTCCTGCTGCAGCCTTTTGAGTGAGCTGTATGACATGGAGCTTTACAGATAAGGCAAGAAAAGAAGGAATTACAGGTATCATGTGAGGAAATCAAAGCACTGGTATCGCTCTCAAAATCTGACCAGAGTAAGAAATAATATATTTTTGATACACAGTTATATATAAGGTGGAACGATTATCAAAACTTGACCTGTAAACTCATGTCACAGTAAAAGAAAATAGTTTTTTCTCAAATGTTCACACCGTTTCTTGATGTCATCCAGATTACACAACAAAGAAACTAGATTACTGCACATGGGTCAACAAATATACAGTATGATTGACTATCATCTGCAATATAATAAAAAGACATCATGATTACACTGATATGCCAAGAGACAGGAGAGTCATAAACAAAACTAACAGAGTTTGAACAGTGACTGAAACACCAACAGGATCTTCTGTTGAGTCAAAACCGTGCCATGTCATGCTACCTGCTGTGTCACTGCTGTGGTAATCATAAGAGTGAAATTAGTTCCAATAAGCCTCGATTGCACTATTTGTCTAAACTGATTCGTTTTTCACCTGCTTTAATAGCAAGCCAGAGGGGAAATATGTGTACCCATGCGTGTCTACGAATACCCTGCACTCAAAAACATCTCACATCGCTATTTAATTGTGGTTGACTCGTATTATTTGTGACTAGTCTGTTGTTGCAAAATCTGCCCGCTCAAGTAAGCATTAAATTATAAAATGGCTGGTGATGCCCTGAAAATGCATGTGGTCTTTGGGGGCTCTTGTTGCCATGACTTAATTCACAAATAAATACCAACACCTGGCCTTGTGATACCTCATTTACATGGAACTCTTTGTATTTCATTTTGCTGCCTTTCCCTCCGACATGTGTGCTGTGCCAGTTGTACAGGCCACAATAATACCAAAATGAATAGGAAAGTGCTTATCAAGTTGACATAAATGCCAACATGACACCACAGAGAAAGAATAGACAGGCTGAAGCCAAAAACACACTAAATTGCTGTAAAAAGAATTACTACTACATGTTGAAGGTTTGTGAAATTTTGACATCATTACATTTCCACGCTATACTGCTGCTGTAAATTCTCAGTAATGCACTTAATTTGTGGCTAAAAATGGCCTTCACACTATTAATCTTGTTTAAGTAAAATTTGATGAAAACTAAAGGGCCCAGATGTTTCACTTTTAAAAGTGTATATTTGTGACCCATATTGTAAGATTTAAATCTTCAGTGGGAATGAAAGAGCTTGTGGCCACAAGCAGGACTTTTCATGTGATTTGTTGGCAATAAGAAAAAATGTAAAGTATCACCAGCCTTATCCTTCAACCCTCAATCTACCACTGTAATAACAATGGATATTGGCATTCACCACAGATCCAATTATTACATCTGTTTAATGAAGAAAAATGGTTCCTCTAAGATTTTGTTCAAATGTCCCTTAATCACCCATTAGAACAGTACAAAAAACAAACAACAACAGCTCTTTAAAATCTGTTATATCATCTTTAAGAGTTATTACAATTGAACGGAGACTTCATCTCATTTGTGGATTGTTTCTTTACAACAGAAGCACCTTATCTTTTAAAGCAACAAAACAGAAAATAGATGCTTGGAATGAGCTGTATGAGCTGTATCCACATGAGCTGTATACACATGTTCATGCTTCATATGAATCTTTTGAAATTATGCATTTTGTTCCTGTTTCAAGAACTCTTAAGATTTGCCAAATATGTGTTTGTGTGTGTGTGTGTGTGTGTCTGTGTGTGTTTGCGTATATGTGTACACACACATGTGCAACAGTCTTCTCTCTACAGTATTTTTCCACACAATGACAGCCCATTCAAATCCAATTAAAGCAACACTGAGGGCTTCACAGCATCATTCATTTGACTGTCACTCATTCCCCCCCCCCCCCAATCTTTTGTGCTCTAATGGGTATAATACATATGTGTACCGAATTTTGTGAGCATAGGACAAAGTTAGCAAAATTCCCTATGGGCATTTTTGGACTTTGTAGGGGGCTCTATTCCGCCATTCTGCGTCGACCATGTGCGACCACCCAAAAATATCGAATTTCGGATGAGGCCGGACGTCCGTGCAAAAGTATAAGCATTTTCGCATTTGGGAAAGGGGCGAAATTGGGGCACGAAATGTCGGAAGAATAATAATAATAATAATAATAATAATAATAAACATTACAATTTCAATAGGGCTTTCGCCAGGCGACTTGCAGTCGCCGCTCGGGCCCTAATAATAATAACTAGAAAATTCCAGGGAAATTTTGAGTGCCACGGGACTGCTACACGAGTACACGATTTATTTCCAGTGTTCAAAAGTTACCCTGATCAAAACAAATAACAAACTGTCATGAAATTATTAAGTAAATCTTATCATTAAGAGAGTAGATTTTATTATAGTTTTTTATGACTGGAATTCTTCTTGGAAATTGACTGGAAATATTCCAGTATTTCAATTCCAATATTCCAGGTAATCACATTTAAGCATAAATAATATTTATTTAAACTAATTAAAGTCCCTGTAAAGAAAGAATAAATATGTGTTCTGAGTTTGACATGCCACAGAAGAGTGTGTTGTTAACCACCCTGACAAATGTGAATGATTAAAAAAATGGCTAAATATGGGAAATTAGGCTTCAGAGTTGTGTAAAAATCCGCCTCTGTCTCTGTGGGCGTTCCCGCCAAATTCGCTGAAGCCCCGCCCCCTACCCAGTGTCACCTGTCAATCAAAGTCACCACCTCTGTGGGCGTTCCCACCGAGTCCGCGGAAGCCCCGCCCCCTACAGAGTGTCAACTGTTAATCAAAGTCACCACCTCTACCCTAAACATGGATGCTATTGCTGAGAGCTAGCTTGGTTAACTGACAAAATAGACAGACAGGAATTAGCCAATCACAGAAAAGTAGGTCAGTTTCCGCCCAGCAACAGGCTGTCAAGGACAGCAGAGGTTCTACGGTTGCTATGGTGATTTGAGAATCTGCTTGGAAAAAATTCTCAAAATGCCTCAGAATTTGGCTTCTGACAAGGTCCCGAACAATTGCAAACTGTGAGAAAACCGTAACTCCTGTCCAAAAACCGAAAACACAGTGAGAGACACAGAAGCCGGCAGATTCTGACAGTGTTTATTTTATTCAGATACTCCTTAAAATGAGCGCGTAAGCTCAGTGCGAAGACAGAGTGAGATTCTTTTGAAAAAAAAACAGACGATTACATTACAGTCAATGGGGAGGTATTGCCACCGGTCTCGGCCCCCCCGTTTAAATTTTGTGCAGACCTCGCCTGTCAATGTCACATTTTATGAATCCCAACACCTATGTCTACATTTTGACAAAAAATTATTTGTCTCCTTTTCACAGTTTGGCCGTGAGCTCGAGTTAAAAATAAAAATTAAGTTCATATTTTACTGCTTCTCACACTCAAGCTAACTGACGCTTCCACTCTAACTTTGAAGAAAAAGTGATTTCCACTCCTCGTTTGACTGCTCATAGTTTGAAAAGTTTACATGTTATGTAAAAACTGTTTGGTGTTTTGGAGAGAGCACAAGTTTTCCTCCGTTTTAAAATTTGAATCACATTTCTACGTGCAGGTATGAGATAGCTAGGTGACTCTGAAAAAAGGTGAAATTTTGTGGTTTAAAAAAAAAATTCCCATTCATTTTCGATGGAGAAATTTCCCGGTATTTTGGGAATAACTCTGGGAAAAATTGGATTCTGGACATTCTGAATAATAGCACCCATCTCCCGATCGAGCCGCACGTTTTGATGTATATATTGTCGGGGTTTTATCAAAGCTGTGGGAGGAGTTACGCGCCGAAATTTGTAATTAGTGCCACGGGTGCTACGCTCCGAGGCACTCCCCTCAGCAGTAATACTGCAGAGGGGAGTGCCTCGGGGCAAAGCCCCGAGGCATCTCTTATTCTTCACCATACTTATTAGTGCCACGGGTGCTACGCTCCGAGGCACTCCCCTCAGCAGTAATACTGCAGAGGGGAGTGCCTCGGGGCGAAGCCCCGAGGCATCTCTTATTCTTCACCATACTTATTAGTGCCACGGGTGCTACGCTCCGAGGCACTCCCCTCAGCAGTAATACTGCAGAGGGGAGTGCCTCGGGGCGAAGCCCCGAGGCATCTCTTATTCTTCACCATACTTATTAATATTCTTATTATTCTTCCGCCAAATTTCGGCGCGTAACTCCTCCCACAGCTTTGAGAAAACCCCGACAATATATACATCAAAACGTGCGGCTCGATCGGGAGATGGGTGCTATTATTCAGAATGTCCAGAATCCAATTTTTCCCAGAGTTATTCCCAAAATACCGGGAAATTTCTCCATTGAAAATGAATGGGAATTTTTTTTTTAAACCACAAATTTTCACCTTTTTTCAGAGTCACCTAGCTCTCTCATACCTCCACGTAGAAATGTGATTCAAACTTTAAAACGGAGGAAAACTTGTGCTCTCTCCAAAACACCAAATAGTTTTTACATAACATGTAAACTTTTCAAACTATGAGCAGTCAAACGAGGAGTGGAAATCACTTTTTCTTCAAAGTTAGAGTGGAAGCGTCAGTTAGCTTGAGTGTGAGAAGCAGTAAAATATGAACTTAATTTTTATTTCTAACTCGAGCTCACGGCCAAACCGTAAAAAGGAGACAAATAATTTTTTATCAAAATGTAGACATAGGTGTTGGGATTCATAAAATGTGACATTGACAGGCGGGGTCTGCACAAAATTTAAACGGGAGGGCCGAGACCTGCGGCAATACCTGTCTTGCTCCCCATTGACTGTAATGTAATCGTCTGTTTTTTTTCAAAAGAATCTCACTCTGTCTTCGCACTGAGCTTACGCGCTCATTTTAAGGAGTATCTGAATAAAATAAACACTGTCAGAATCTGCCGGCTTCTGTGTCTCTCACGGTGTTTTCGGTTTTTGGACAGGAGTTACGGTTTTCTCACAGTTTGCAATTGTTCGGGACCTTGTCAGAAGCCAAATTCTGAGGCATTTTGAGAATTTTTTCCAAGCAGATTCTCAAATCACCGTAGCAACCGTAGAACCTCTGCTGACCTTGACAGCCTGTTGCTGGGCGGAAACTGACCTACTTTTCTGTGATTGGCTAATTCCTGTCTGTCTATTTTGTCAGTTAACCAAGCTAGCTCTCAGCAATAGCATCCATGTTTAGGGTAGAGGTGGTGACTTTGATTAACAGTTGACACTCTGTAGGGGGCGGGGCTTCCGCGGACTCGGTGGGAACGCCCACAGAGGTGGTGACTTTGATTGACAGGTGACACTGGTTAGTGGGCGGGGCTTCCATGGCTGATTTTTACACAACTTTGAAGCCCAATTTCACATATTTGGCAATTTTTTTAATCATTCACATTTGGCAGGGTGGTTAACAACACACTTTTCTGTGGCCTGTCAAACTCAGAACACATATTTATTCTTTCTTTACAGGGACTTTAATTAGTTTAAATAAATATTATTTATGCTTAAATATGATTACCTGGAATATTGGAATTGAAATACTGGAATATTTCCAGTCAATTTCCAAGAAGAATTCCAGTCATAAAAAACTATAATATCTACTCTCTTCATTATAAGATTTACTTATTAATTTCATAACAGTGATGTTCCTGTCTGTGGAAAAAATTAAAGTAGACTTTTATTAATTAGTTTAAATAAATATTATTTATGCTTAAAAATGATGAACATTTACTTAATATTTCAGGGATGTTAAGTTGAGAATAAAGTACATTACACTTGATACTGACTAGTAAGATGTACTTAATACTCGAAACCAGAATATGATCAGGGTGACTTTTGAACACTGGAAATAAATCGTGTACTCATTCCGGCAGCATTCCCGTGGCACTCAAAATTTCCCTGGAATTTTCTAGTTAATTAGTGCCACGGGTGCTACGCTCCGAGGCACTCCCCTCAGCAGTAATACTGCAGAGGGGAGTGCCTCGGGGCGAAGCCCCGAGGCATCTATTAATCTTCACCATACTTATTAGTTAGTGCCACGGGTGCTACGCTCCGAGGCACTCCCCTCAGCAGTAATACTGCAGAGGGGAGTGCCTCGGGGCGAAGCCCCGAGGCATCTCTTAATATTGCTCAAACTTATTAGTGCCACGGGTGCTACGCTCCGAGGCACTCCCCTCAGCAGTAATACTGCAGAGGGGAGTGCCTCGGGGCAAAGCCCCGAGGCATCTATTAATCTTCGCCATACTTATTATTATTTTTTTTATTCTTCCGCCAAATTTCGGCGCGTAACTCCTCCCACAGCTTTGAGAAAACCCCAACAATATATACATCAAAACGTGCGGCTCGATCGGGAGATGGGTGCTATTATTCAGAATGTCCAGAATCCAATTTTTCCCAGAGTTATTCCCAAAATACCGGGAAATTTCTCCATTGAAAATGAATGGGAATTTTTTTTTAAAACCACAAAATTTCACCTTTTTTCAGAGTCACCTAGCTCTCTCATACCTGCACGTAGAAATGTGATTCACACTTCAAAACGGAGGAAAACTTGTGCTCTCTCCAAAACACCAAACTGTTTTTACATAACATGTAAACTTTTCAAACTATGAGCAGTCAAACGAGGAGTGGAAATCACTTTTTCTTCAAAGTTAGAGTGGAAGCGTCAGTTAGCTTGAGTGTGAGAAGCAGTAAAATATGAACTTAATTTTTATTTTTAACTCGAGCTCACGGCCAAACCGTGAAAAGGAGATAAATAATTTTTTGTCAAAATGTAGACATAGGTGTTGGGATTCATAAAATGTGACATTGACAGGTGGGGTCTGCACAAAATTTAAACGGGGGGGCCGAGAACGGGGGCAATACCTGTCTCACTCCCCATTGACCCTAATGTAATCGTCTTATTTTTTTTCAAAAGAATCTCACTCTGTCTTCGCACTGAGTTTACGCGCTCATTTTAAGGAGTATCTGAATAAAATAAACACTGTCAGAATCTGCCGGCTTCTGTGTCTCTCACGGTGTTTTCGGTTTTTGGACAGGAGTTACGGTTTTCTCACAGTTTGCAATTATTCGGGACCTTGTCAGAAGCCAAATTCTGAGGCATTTTGAGAATTTTTTCCAAGCAGATTCTCAAATCACCGTAGCAACCATAGAACCTCTGCTGTCCTTGACAGCCTGTTGCTGGGCGGAAACTGACCTACTTTTCTGTGATTGGCTGATTCCTGTCTGTCTATTTTGTCAGTTAACCAAGCTAACTCTCAGCAATAGCATCCATGTTTAGGGTAGAGGTGGTGACTTTGATTAACAGTTGACACTCTGTAGGGGGCGGGGCTTCCGCGGACTCGGCGGGAACGCCCACAGAGGTGGTGACTTTGATTGACAGGTGACACTGGGAAGGGGGCGGGGCTTCAGCAAATTTGGCGGGAACGCCCACAGAGACAGAGGCGGATTTTTACACAACTTTGAAGCCTAATTTCACATATTTAGCCATCTATTTAATCATTCACATTTGGCAGGGTGGTTAACAACACACTCTTCTGTGGCATGTCAAACTCAGAACACATATTCATTCTTTCTTTACAGGGACTTTAATTAGTTTAAATAAATATTATTTATGCATAAATATGATTAACTGGAATATTGGAATTGAAATACTGGAATATTTCCAGTCAATTTCCAAGAAGAATTCCAGTCATAAAAAAACTATAATATCTACTCTCTTCATTATAAGATTTACTTATTAATTTCATAACAGTGATGTTCCTGTCTGTGAAAAAAATTAAAGTAGACTTTTATTAATTAGTTTAAATAAATATTATTTATGCTTAAATATGATGAACATTTACTTAATATTTCCGGGATGTTAAGTTGACAATAAAGTACATTACACCTGATACTGACTAGTAAGATGTACTTAATACTCGAAACCAGAATATGATCAGGGTGACTTTTGAACACTGGAAATAAATCGTGTACTCGTTCCGGCAGCAGTCCCGTGGCACTCAAAATTTCCCTGGAATTTTCTAGTTATTCTTATTCTTCCGCCAAATTTCGGCGCGTAACTCCTCCCACAGCTTTGAGAAAACCCCGACAATATATACATCAAAACGTGCGGCTCGATCGGGAGATGGGTGCTATTATTCAGAATGTCCAGAATCCAATTTTTCCCAGAGTTATTCCCAAAATACCGGGAAATTTCTCCATTGAAAATGAATGGGAATTTTTTTTTAAAACCACAAATTTTCACCTTTTTTCAGAGTCACCTAGCTCTCTCATACCTCCACGTAGAAATGTGATTCAAACTTTAAAACGGAGGAAAACTTGTGCTCTCTCCAAAACACCAAACTGCTTTTACATAACATGTAAACTTTTCAAACTATGAGCTTTCAAACGAGGAGTGGAAATCACTTTTTCTTCAAAGTTAGAGTGGAAGCGTCAGTTAGCTTGAGTGTGAGAAGCAGTAAAATATGAACTTAATTTTTATTTTTAACTCGAGCTCACGGCCAAACCGTGAAAAGGAGACAAATAATTTTTTGGCAAAATGTAGACATAGGTGTTGGGATTCATAAAATGTGACGTTGACAGGCGGGGTCTGCACAAAATTTAAACGGGGGGGCCGAGACCGGCGGCAATACCTGTCTTGCTCCCCATTGACTGTAATGTAATCGTCTGTTTTTTTTCAAAAGAATCTCACTCTGTCTTCACACTGAGCTTACGCGCTCATTTTAAGGAGTATCTGAATAAAATGAACACTGTCAGAATCTGCCGGCTTCTTTGTCTCTCACGGTGTTTTCGGTTTTTGGACAGGAGTTACGGTTTTCTCACAGTTTGCAATTGTTCGGGACCTTGTCAGAAGCCAAATTCTGAGGCATTTTGAGAATTTTTTCCAAGCAGATTCTCAAATCACCATAGCAACCGTAGAACCTCTGCTGACCTTGACAGCCTGTTGCTGGGCGGAAACTGACCTACTTTTCTGTGATTGGCTGATTCCTGTCTGTCTATTTTGTCAGTTAACCAAGCTGGCTCTCAGCAATAGCATCCATGTTTAGGGTAGAGGTGGTGACTTTGACTGACAGGTGACACTTTGTAGGGGGCGGGGCTTTAGCGAACTCGGCGTGAACGCCCACAGAGGTGGTGACTTTGATTGACAGGTGACACTGGGAAGGGGGCGGGGCTTCAGCGAATTTGGCGGGAACGCCCACAGAGACAGAGGCGGATTTTTACACAACTTTGAAGCCTAATTTCACATATTTAGCCATTTTTTTAATCATTCACATTTGGCAGGGTGGTTAACAACACACTCTTCTGTGGCATGTCAAACTCAGAACACATATTTATTCTTTCTTTACAGGGACTTTAATTACTTTAAATAAATATTATTTATGCTTAAATATGATTAACTGGAATATTGGAATTGAAATACTGGAATATTTCCAGTCAATATCCAAGAAGAATTCCAGTCATAAAAAACTATAATAAAATCTACTCTCTTAATGATAAGATTTACTTATTAATTTCATAACAGTGATGTTCCTGTCTGTGAAAAAAATGAAGTAGACTTTAATTAATTAGTTTAAATAAATATTATTTATGCTTAAATATGATTAACATTTACTTAATATTTTCAGGTATGTTAAGTTGAGAATAAAGTACATTACACTTGATACTGACTAGTAAGATGTACTTAATACTCAAAACCAGAATATGATCAGGGTGACTTTTGAACACTGGAAATAAATCGTGTACTCGTTCCGGCAGCAGTCCCGTGGCACTCAAAATTTCCCTGGAATTTTCTAGTTATTCTTCTTCTTTTTATTCTTCCGCCAAATTTCGGCGCGTAACTCCTCCCACAGCTTTGAGAAAACCCCAACAATATATACATCAAAACGTGCGGCTCGATCGGGAGATGGGTGCTATTATTCAGAATGTCCAGAATCCAATTTTTCCCAGAGTTATTCCCAAAATACCGGGAAATTTCTCCATTGAAAATGAATGGGAATTTTTTTTTAAAACCACAAAATTTCACCTTTTTTCAGAGTCACCTAGCTCTCTCATACCTGCACGTAGAAATGTGATTCAAACTTTAAAACAGAGGAAAACTTGTGCTCTCTCCAAAACACCAAACAGTTTTTACATAACATGTAAACTTTTCAAACTATGAGCAGTCAAACGAGGAGTGGAAATCACTTTTTCTTCAAAGTTAGAGTGGAAGCGTCAGTTAGCTTGAGTGTGAGAAGCAGTAAAATATGAACTTAATTTTTATTTTTAACTCGAGCTCACGGCCAAACCGTGAAAAGGAGACAAATAATTTTTTGTCAAAATGTAGACATAGGTGTTGGGATTCATAAAATGTGACATTGACAGGCGGGGTCTGCACAAAATTTAAACGGGGGGGCCGAGACCTGCGGCAATTCCTGTCTTGCTCCCCATTGACTGTAATGTAATCGTCTGTTTTTTTTCAAAAGAATCTCACTCTGTCTTCGCACTGAGCTTACGCGCTCATTTTAAGGAGTATCTGAATAAAATAAACACTGTCAGAATCTGCCGGCTTCTGTGTCTCTCACGGTGTTTTCGGTTTTTGGACAGGAGTTACGGTTTTCTCACAGTTTGCAATTGTTCGGGACCATGTCAGAAGCCAAATTCTGAGGCATTTTGAGAATTTTTTCCAAGCAGATTCTCAAATCACCATAGCAACCGTAGAACCTCTGCTGACCTTGACAGCCTGTTGCTGGGCGGAAACTGACCTACTTTTCTGTGATTGGCTGATTCCTGTCTGTCTATTTTGTCAGTTAACCAAGCTAGCTCTCAGCAATAGCATCCATGTTTAGGGTAGAGGTGGTGACTTTGATTAACAGTTGACACTCTGTAGGGGGCGGGGCTTCCGCGGACTCGGTGGGAACGCCCACAGAGGTGGTGACTTTGATTGACAGGTGACACTGGTTAGTGGGCGGGGCTTCCATGGCTGATTTTTACACAACTTTGAAGCCCAATTTCACATATTTGGCAATTTTTTTAATCATTCACATTTGGCAGGGTGGTTAACAACACACTTTTCTGTGGCATGTCAAACTCAGAACACATATTTATTCTTTCTTTACAGGGACTTTAATTAGTTTAAATAAATATTATTTATGCTTAAATATGATTACCTGGAATATTGGAATTGAAATACTGGAATATTTCCAGTCAATTTCCAAGAAGAATTCCAGTCATAAAAAACTATAATAAAATCTACTCTCTTCATGATAAGATTTACTTATTCATTTCATAACAGTGATGTTCATGTCTGTGAAAAAATTAAAGTAGACTTTTATTAATTAGTTTAAATAAATATTATTTATGTTTAAATATGATGAACATTTACTTAATATTTCCGGGATGTTAAGTTGCGAATAAAGTACATTACACTTGATACTGACTAGTAAGATGTACTCAATACTCAAAACCAGAATATGATCAGGGTGACTTTTGAACACTGGAAATAAATCGTGTACTCGTTCCGGCAGCAGTTCCGTGGCACTCAAAATTTCCCTGGAATTTTCTAGTATTGTAATACTCCCCTCTGCAGTATTACTGCTGAGGGGAGTGCCTCGGAGCGTAGCACCCGTGGCACTAATTAAGTATGGCGAAGAATAAGAGATGCCTCGGGGCTTTGCCTCGAGTTAAAAATTAATCTGCAGTGTTACTGCTGAGAGAGTGCCTCGTACCATAGCACCCGTGGCACTAATAAGTTTGAGCAATATTAAGAGATGCTGAGGGGAGTGCCTCGGAGCGTAGCACCCGTGGCACTAATAAGAATAAGTATGGTGAAGATTAATAGATAATAGATAGAAGATTAATAGATTAATAGATGCCTCGGGGCAGATCCCTCTGTAATACTGACACTCCCTGACACTGACACAGTAATACTGACACTCCCCTCTGCAGTATTACTGCTGAGGGGAGTGCCTCGGAGCGTAGCACCCGTGGCACTAATAAGTATGGTGAAGAATAAGAAGCCCCGAGGCACTCTCCTCTGCAGTATTACTGCTGAGGGGAGTGCCTCAGAGCATAGCACCCGTGGCACTAATAATAAGTATGGTGAAGAATAAGAGATGCCTCGGAGCGTAGCACCCGTGGCACTAATTAAGTATGGCGAAGAATAAGAGATGCAGTATTACTGCTGAGGGGAGTGCCCCTTGCAGTCGCCGCTCGGGCCCTAATAAACATTACAATTTCAATAGGGCTTTCGCCAGGCGACTTGCAGTCGCCGCTCGGGCCCTAAATAGATAAGACAGGTATACATTACAAACGTTATAGCGCAGTGTAACAAATTAATCATTATTTGGTTTAGAAAAAGGAAACTGCGAACATAAATTTCTTTCGCCTTGATTTAAAATAACGGTATCAGCAGACCTGAAGTTCCTGGCAGCATTAATCTGCTTTCTCACTTGAAGGGTCACAGGGGTGCTTGACCTGATCGTAGGAAAGCAGTTACACACCTTGGACAGGTTGCCTTTGCGCTGCAGGCTTCTGCATAAACAGACAAACAAATTCAAACCTAAGGGCAATTCTGAGTCTTCACCTGACTTGGATATGTGGAACATGTAACTTCCACATAAAAGGGCTGGGATTTTAAACCTTGCTGTGAGCTGACATCTTTAATCACTGAGCCACCTTGCCTGGCCAGACATTATCCCCTTTTTTAAGACAACATGGAGGCCAGCTATAGCAGAATACTTGTACACAGGAATATAAGTCTGCACTGACTGGTACACCTCAGGGTGCACCTCAGGGATATGACACAGAGGTTTAAGGTACTCTAAACCGCCATCAGCTTAGTTTAGAGATGTTGGCAGGGTGCATTCCTCCAGGCAAACAGCAACAGTGCAAACAGTTTTCACTACAATAACTCTTACTGGGTGACAAAATGGAAACTTTGGTGTTCACATGTGTTTGTGCATTTAATCTTGTGGCTTATCCATCCAGTTCAACAGATGTTAGAGTTTGCAATCCAGCCTGGAATCATTACCAGTCATTTACCTCAGAAGTACAACCTGATTACTCATAAGACTGTGTACGTAAAACTGATGCACACAGTTTGAGAGGCGGGGCTGCTGCAACAGCCTGTGGGACGGAGATTGAATGTGTGAGTTTTTGAAATTGTGCTCTTGCTCTCTCTTATAGTACCTTTGGCCCTTGTGTGTGCAAGTGTGTGCACATGTGCGAGTGCACATGCATTTTTTTCTGCAAGTGGTGATCCATTACTCTGTCAGCTATTTCCCTTGATGCTTACAAGCAACAGGAACATTGTGTCTGGAGAAAATGACTTCATCCTCTGGAAGACAATACTACCTCATTCCTTTACTGTTTTTCCTTTCCCTTCTCTCCTTTGATCCATCATTATTGTGCTGCTATAGTCTACTGCAGTGGTTCTCAAAGTGGGGTCTGGAGACTCACTGGGGTCGTTGAGGTGGTTCCAGGGGTCCCCAGCAGCGAGAGGGAAATAATTTATTTTCACCATAACTCCATCTATAAGTAACACATTTACAGAGTATTTGACTATTTTGCTTATGGGTTTCATAAACTTTCTGTAATGAGACATCTAAAAGCAAAGATTTTATCAGATGGGGGTCTGTGGTCTAAAGTTGGAGGATCACTGGTTTACTGTATAGTCCATCTCTTTCTTTATCTTCATCTCTATCAGTGTCTGCCTCTCTAACTTTCTGGATCATTTCTGCTCTCCTCCTATTTTCTGCCTATGACTCATGTTGTTTCTCCTGCTGTTTCTCTCTTTTCCCCTCTGTCACTTACTGTGTCTGCTTTAGAGACATTCTGTGTCTTTTCTTGCTCAGATGCTATGGCGATATGTCTCTTTAATGAGGGCTGATCGAGCTAGCAGCTTTCTTCCTATACATAATTGTAATGTGACACACACACACACCGCACACACACACACACACACACACACACACACACACACACACACACACACACACACACACACACACACACACACACACACACACACTGTATTCTCTGTTTCCTCTTTCAGTTTACTTTTTCCCTGTCTTTCTTTGTCTGTCTTTCAAAGACATGCACGCACACAAAGAAGAACATTTAGCGTGATGTGGTAGACTGATTAATATCAATCCTCTTTCACTCTACTTGCCCAAAGCTATAAAACCTTGGTTGCACATTTTCATGGAAAGTAAAATCAAGTAGTTAGTGCTGAGTTTTACAAAGTTTTAATTGTAACATTACAGTAACTTGGTATGTACTCATGAATACTTCAATTTATGTATTTACCAGTGCCTCAGTCATTTAATTATCCAGTATATTTGAGCAATAGATTCCTTCCTCTGCTGAATAATTAAATTAGTATATTTAGTTCTCTAAATGTCGAGAACCAATGTACAGTACCAGTCATAAGTTTGGACACACGTTCCCATTCACATAAATGAGAAAGTGTGTCCAAACTTTTGACTGGTACTGTACCTGAAGACACTAAAAACTGTACGGGCGATTGTACTTTTTATTCATATACAACACATACTCATTCATTTATATTGTACGCACATCCGTATTTGCTTTTTGTTAAAGGACAGGCTTAAGTGGAATAATTAGGAGGGTGTGATGCGCTATTTATTTATTTATTTTTTTGTATTTTTTCAATGGCAGGGTCCTCCCTGTATTACCATGGTGCTACCCTATCGATAAACATGGAATCTATGGAACTGGATGTATGTATGACTCCTGAGGTGAGACTTGTCATTTTGGTGGATATTTAACTTCAAGAGCTCTTCTGTGAACTAAGTTAAATAAAATAAAGGATGATGTGTAAGTTACTGTTTAACATCAATCAAGTTGTGTTTAGTGTTTATCTTGTGGCTCCCCTATGACATTTTGTGCCCTGGTTGAGCTTGTTTCTCTGCCAGGTGCAGTGGAGGTCTATTTTTACTCTCCTGTGTTGCAATTTTTGGAATCAAATGCCAAAAAACGCGTAGAGAGCCCAGTATTTGTATTTGTATCTGTATTTGATTAGGCAGCTAAATTATTTGTATTTGAATAAAAGTGGTAATGGGTGTAACAATCTTGTTTTTGTTTTTATTGCACTTCTAATTTTAGGATATTATTCATCATTTTCATATATATATTTATTAAAGTAACATTCAGTTTATTCCCTACACTCAAAGCAATAAACTAAACATTAAACCAATAGATGCTTATGTGAACATTACGAATAGGCATCACATAGACTAACATTCAGTAATCAGTAATCACCCTTTTCACATTGATAAGCCAAACACAGTTCAGTTGAGTTGTTCTCTGGCAGAACAAACAGTCAAGAGACGGATGTTTCACAGCAAGTGAAGTCACTTGTGAAACCATGTGAAAAGGAGAAAAATGGAAAATATCTGTAACACAGTGATTAGCTTAGAAAAACAGACCAACATGAATACTGTGGATAATGCAGAAAACACAGACTTGTGCATGTTTACAATGACTGCTGTTGTTAGTTTTTGTTTTGTCTGCCTCATCAATATGAAAGCCACAATGTTGTAGGGGATATTAACATTGAGGGAGTGTACATACACCATAATGCTATCACACCACTGATACATGACATAAATTAAAAATAAGATAAGTTAAAAAGGTCCATCATTAAAATGTGTTTGTACAGTAATAAATTGATATGTCCTCTATTTAAAGTTTACCAGACACTTGTGAAGCAGAGTTTTCCCGTTAAAAATGTTAAATCCTAAATATTTAAAAAGTTATCAATTTATTTTCTGTTTTGTTTTGTACTGCGGATAAGGGCAATTTCCCCTCTTCATCAACCTTCCAATGCTGAGAAGGTAGGGATACAACAGAGAACATGCAGGATAGAAGACGCACATGTTACAGCAAATGTCCTCCAATGGGTCTTTCCTGTGTTTCATCCTCAGTGACCTTCCAGTTTGGTGTTGTATTGTACTGAGACTTTTCGTTGAATTTGCTTCAGTGCACACATATACAGTACCTACACCTACGCACATACACACAGATGTTGAGCACCCAATGTGTTCTGTCCCCACATGATGCATTGTGTGTCTTTCTACACATGATTGATCAAAGTTCCCAGTATATGAGCTTAACAGTTACACTATAAGAAGATTCCCCCTGTCCACAAGATAAAGAAAATCAATATATCAATAAAACAATGTGGGTTTATTCCTGCAGTGCCTATATGAAAATTATTTTTATTGAATAAATCCCTGCTGTCAGTCAGCCTGGTGAAGACAGTCTGACAATAAGAGGTTTGTGTGGACTCAACAGACAGAACTCGTGTCTCACTAAGATTCCCAGTAAAAAGCAACTTTTATTGTTTTTCAGTAAACTTTCACTTTAAAGACTCATACTGACCAACCAGAAAGCCAGACAGACAGAACATTTCAGTATCTTCAGTTTTGACTAACCAAGGAGATATTACATCGCTGCAGAATACAATGCTGAGTGCCGATATCTGAATGTTGTACATTCCTCATTACTGACAGGCCTAAAGTGGCTCACACATTCACACTGACTCTACTCATTACTGTGGTTAATAAGTAGGTATGGGTTAGGAACAATTTGTATAAAAACATCAATGAGTGAAAAATGCCTTTAACCAGCAGTATAAAGAAATAAGACTCTTGAGAAGTTGTTTTCAAACACAGCATCTAGGCTCATTGTAAGGGTTTGGCAAGTGCTATAAAATACATTTCAGCTCATATGGTGTATTACAATATACCCACACAATCAGAAAAACAATTTGACTGGAAGGTGAAATAGCAGTAGTCCACTGCTGTGATGAAGAATAAATATTTAACCGATGCAGACTTAACAAAAAGCACACCATTCTGTGTTATATCCTGCTGCTTTGATCTCAAGTTTTGAATCCATATGTGACGTCAAGTAACGTTTGAGAAGAGGTCCGGCCATCTCCTGTTTTAACCCCTTGATCTCATCATTGTCAACTGCATGCCACATCCTAATACCCCCCCTTACCAAATGAATTTGCATACTGTCTGATCACTGCCCTTACCCATTGATCACGAGTGGTAAATGGTACATTTATATTGCACCTTTCTAGTCTTCTGACCACTCAAAGCTCTTTTACATTACACATATCCATGTACTGATGGCAGAGTCTGCAATGCAAGGGGCCAATCTGCTCATCAGAAAGAGTTGGTCTAATCATTCACACACTGATGGTACAGCCTTTGTGAGCATTTTGGGATTCAATATCTTGCCCAAAGATAAGTGTGACATGTGGACTGGAGGAGCCAGGAATTGAACCACCAATCTTCCGATTAGTGGACGACCTGTTTTACCTCCTGAACCACAGCCACCCACAGCCACCCACAATTAGATTTGCATACTATCTGATCACTGCCTTTAGGCCCACTGTAACAATGTGCTCTTCTGCCATTGCTTTTGGTCAGCTTATTGTCTCAGAACCACTCTGTGTCTGTAAAGGTCACTTTATACTAGTATACTCAATAATCAACTTCAGCAAACTTTTGAACAGGACTGTGGTGTATTTCCTCAACAGCTCTAAATGTACTCACCTAATAAGTCATTCTGAGGCATCCAATGAACAAGCTTGATGTTGTTACCAATATTATTGAGTGGGATTCCTGAGAAGCTAACGAAGGAAGAAAGGAGACAAAAACTGAAGAAAGAAGGCTGAGACATTTTATCACACTTTTGACATGAAATGCAATCATAACTGAGATACCACTGTGAAAACCCCTGCTTCCACTAAAAACTACAAATGTCAACTCTGGTCCTGAACCTTTATTGTAAGTGTATTTAGTTGAATATTTGTAAGTGTGAATAATGTGTGTGAGAAATAGCCTATAGTTTACTGAGTCAAAAATTTACATGATATACAAATTGAGCAAAGAGGCATCCAATGTTGAAGGGGAAAAAAGCACAAGGCTTCACTCTGATATTGGGACTTAATCAGATTCATGCATAGCATTATTGTCTGATACACCATGTAAAATGTTACAATTTGAGAACTGTGGCGTGGTAAATTTACTTTGTCATTATTAACTAAACTTCTGTTTTGTAATTCTATCATGGCAAACCTCCTGCTCCACAATGCAACATTCAGTACTTCCTGCCCAGCGTGCCACCAACAATGGCAAGATTTTTGTTAACAACTTAATTTCAAGCAGACACAGCAAACCAAAATCTACTCCCCAGGGATCCCACCCAGCTCTTTGCCCTGGCTTCTTGATTCCCACCTCCCCCACCCCCCGAAAAGATCTATTTAATAGTAGCTGGTTGTTGTTGAACCATGCTGCCTGAACGCTAGACTTGTCCACCAGATCTCTACACCATGTTTCAAGTTGTCTTCATCAAAGACAAATTTATGACAGTTGTTTCATTGGATTGCATTAGATTGCACAGGTGTTCCTAATAAAGTGCTCAGAGCATGTAGTTAGCTTTTCAGTCAACAAAAATCTTAAAAAAATAAAATAAAATAGGCTAAGCATGTCCTGATATAGTTTATGAATTGAGGAATTTTAAACAATGAATATAATTGGTAATCTTTGATTGGATGTAAGGTTTATGTTGTTTATAAAACTCTGCTTTGTTTTGCATAATCTTGACTGCAAAGTCACTAAGTGTGAGTACTTACTGCATACCTACATGAAGACTCATTCAGGTGAAAAAATGTTTTTATTGATAATGTCAGGTGTGTAATAAAGTGACCAACTCATACAGACTACCCAGATACTTCAAGATTCATGACGGAAAGATGTTCTGGTAGACAGCTAAGGCTGGCAATATCTAATTTACTATAAGTGAAATATGGCAAAAGAGCCCAAACTCAGACTTGCTTAAACCTGTCAGGGCTTCACCAGACTCACACATACTGTGAAGAGAATTATTGCAAGTTCAAAGCGTTCCTAGTAGAGCATGAGAAGCATTTTAGAAAACATATCTAACAGACGGATCAGGCATTATTAAATGAATCATAAATCATACAGAAGGCCTCAAGTGTTGCAAACATTTTCCTCATCATCCCTCATTTTCTAATTAATTTTCTTAACCTTTCTCATCTCCTCTGTCCTACAGAGGATCAGCAAGAAGGGCTGACGATAATTTGACTGGCCTAATGTTTCCCCTATTTACATCAAACTTTAAATCAGTTTATTGTTGTTTATACTAACAAAAGTGAAAGATCACACATTTTACAGTTATATGTGCAACTGTACAGTATATTAATTTAATATAGTGTACATGTATATATCAAGAATACAGTAAGATATATGGTTGTACAATTTGAGTGTTTTCCTTACATTGAAATAGGTAAATGTCCCTGTCAGTCCTAACCTCACTGACCTGCACCGAGACACTTAGCTGGATGCATCTCTGCAGTCCTTACTCAATGTACCAGACTCTCCAGGTCACATTGGACAGACTGTTAACTAACCCATTGTTCAAATTCACATTTCTTAGCATTTTATCACTTACTGGAATACATTTAAAATACTTGAAATCTTGCATCTGGTAATTTCTATTGTGTGTTATTTATATACACCACATGTCTGATAACACCTTAACAATGTGATGATATGTGATGCAAGGTGTTCTTAAACAGGCCAACAACCTAAGTAATGACTGTACTGAAAATTGAAAACTCTCATGTAGTGTTTAATATTGTGAGTGTAGCAATGTTTTATATGTTGTGTTTAGAGGACTTTTTAAATTGATAATCAACAGTTTCTTTAGTTTCAAAATGCCTTAATGTGTAACTGAACCAATTAAGGGATTCCAAATTACACTAAATTAACTGTGTACTTACTGTAAATGTATTGCACACCAATCTATACACATCACTTATTTGATTTTAAGAGGAAAAGACCATAATTCAATACGTTTTCTTCAAGTTAACAGGTATTTTTAACCCCCTACACTTATTTAAGAGATTTAGCCTTCAAAGATGGCTGATGTCTTCATCTCTCTCCCTGGACTCAAAATCCAGTTACATACCTTTTTAATAAATTGGGAAGTATAGCACATATTGCAAATACATAAGACACCTCATTTTGGCAATGTTTTTCACAATGACCTTAAGGGTTAGGGTTAGGAATGTTGGCTTTAGTTGTAACTTGTAACTAAAGTCCTCCAATGTTTATTGAATGAAAGATCATTTAATTAAAACAAACTTAAGTCATGATATCTAATATACGGTGTCAAATTGTTTTCAGTCATTGACTGAACCTGAAATGCAAACTGGACTTTTGCCGTTGGTCTGAATTTCAGGGAGTGACACATCTGCTCAGTTGGACTGAGGTCTGCTGGGTCATATAAAGACGTCCCTGGCGGCATTTGCTGTATATTTAGGATCGTCCTCCTTCTGCATTGCCCCAAAATTGTCAGACTCCTCAAAAAAGAAAGCTACAGTTGCTTCACAGTGTTGATGTGAACGCATTAAAACTACATAAAACCCAGTCAGTACTCCAGATTATCCTGATGCAAAGAGTTTATATATCATCTTACCCACAGAGGTCACACCTATAAAACAGGGACACATGACATTTATTATATTATTTGTAACATTTCTTTACTTTGAAGTCTGTATGCATACACACAATGCTACTAATATACACATTTGTGAACACAAAGACAGTGCTAGAGTATAATAAGTTAACTAACTTCTACCATAAAAGTAGACATTTCACACGGACTTAGATGAGAAAATATGCAAATAAGGTGCAAAACAGCTGATAATTAGAATAATTAACAAGTAACGTTAGCATATAACAACTGTTTAATTGTGTTAGTTATCCACATCATAGTCACTGGATAACTGTTGTGAGACACTTGGCAAATGATTATATCAGATTGGATTTTAATCACATCTTTCAAGCACAAACATTTTAGATATGTGAAGGACCTCCTGTCATTGATTCACTACCAAAGCATAAACATCTGTAATCATAAAACATTTATACACTGTTACAGATGCATGCACACAAAGATACTGCAACAACTTAAAGGGAAATTTCACCACTTTTTTATGTGGATATCTAATAAGTGTTGATGGCAAATGTAGTCAATTGAAGCAATAAGATCATCATGCTGTATGGATCAAGAATGCTGAGTCTTCCTACTCGCAAACCCGTCCTACATGTACCAGGATGCATTGTGCGCATCTCGTCTAATCAGATATAAATGCTGTGTTTACAGATGCAGTTGGAAAGTACAATTAGAGTACTACTAAGGCTTTTAAAATACAGAACGTGTTTCCTCACTGCGTTCTGGTGTGAAAATATAACACAAATTGTGTTGTGGATTAATGCAAACTTACTGAAAGCTGCACACACATTTTGGACTATGGCGGGAGTGGCAAAGCATACTGAGGCACATATGGACATTGCAGAACATACAGTTTGTATGTGTAGGACAATTCGCATGGATGATATTTTAAAAATGTATTTATTTGAAAAAAATAACGTTGGGAGCCACTGTTAAATTCGGCTCCCATTTTGTGAGTTATTTATTTCAGTAAAAATGTAACTCAAATGACTAGTTAACAAGTGATCCAAGCATCATGACATTTTTTCTTTAAATGGAGCATGTTTTTAAAAAAGATTTATTTTTGCCTTTATTTGACAGTAGGTGGCATAGAGGCTGACAGGAAACAGGGGAGGGGAATGATTTACAGCGAAGGTCCCTTGGCGGAATCAAACCAGGGACGCTGCCATTATGTGGCATGTGCAGTAACCACTTGGCTACCAAGGTATTCCTGTTGTTCAATGTTTCTCATGTCTCTGCTGAAGAGTCCTTTGCTGGCTTCATTTTGGTCGTCACCCTTCGCACATCTTGCTTTTTGGTGAAGTACTGCCAGGCAAATGCTTTCCCTCCTACCCAAACAGCTGGTGCTGAAGCACTGGCAAGGGGCCAGATATTACTGTCAGCAACCACTGCATGAGCAGTGGAAGTCATAGACACTGTTCATTGCTCTGTATTCAGAGTTAAAGTCCAATATCGTATTGTCAGAAAACAAAGTCAGGTTTACCAAAGCACTGCAAAGTTTGTTGAACCGCAGAGTTTTAAGTCTGACACCATTCTTTCTGACCGTCCATCCTCACTGATCACTGAGCCAATGCTGCAAAGCTCCTCTGGCTGCAGCACGTCTCTTTTGGCAGCATCTGTACTGTAGCTCTGTCTTCCATACTTGTCTTACTCCACAGGATTATATTTGGCCCTATAAATTGTAACAGTACCACAAAATCTCTGCTCTGACATTATATTGTAAAGCTAGTTGTTTTTTGTGTTAGATTCAGCTCTTTTGAATGCATCATGGTTGATCTTAGCAGCTTAGTTTAGCTGAGGCTGTGACGCTCCAGTCCTCCTCCACAGTCCACACTCTGTAGTATCTGTTTCCACAGTGCAATATTCGGCCATGATAGTAGTTTTCATCCAAATGTGCTGATGTTTTTAAGTATTTGGTAGTATGATATTTTAGTGTCTGCTTTTTCCCCTATCTTTGGTGTAACCTAGTAGATGGGAGTGTTTTGGAAGACCAACATTTCACCATCCCTGAAGGCACAAAAAAGCCTGAAAACTTAAATAGTCTTTAGTCCTTCCGAGAACCAATGACATAATTTTTCCCAGAAAAACAACAGATTTTGAGTTTTGTCCCAGAGGCACAGAGAAAAAAAGCCCCAAACAAAACATGTTTTTCACACTTTTCTAAATTCTGATAAATAGAGATAAGGTTGAAAATTGGCCAAGTCTGTGATGGTTCCTTTATTTAAGTGTCCCCATTACAGACATATTTTGCCTGTCCTGTGGCTGCAGCAAACATCCCCACAATGTCATGCTGTCAGATCTCTATATTTAACAGAAACATGTGTTCATAAGTAAGTCACAGAAAGCCTGGTAGTATGTTTAACTAAGCTTAAATTCTTCTTGCTTTATGCTTCTGGATAAAACACTTATTTTCTGTGCCTTAGTTGGATACATTTCATAAAATACAAAGATCTTTCTGTCCATTAAAATTTAAAGCCATAATCATTAGTTTTAGGGACTGCTGGTTTTCCTCAAAAGAGAACAAGGTCTCTTAAAGGTCAGGATTCATGAGTAAATGGATGATTCTAAGGGACACCCAGGACTCCCAAAAAATTATTAACCCAAAACCATTAATTGAATAATTTACAAGGTACTAATCATTTATTTTCTTGTTTCTGGCAAAAATCAGATCATCATGTCTCAGCTTACTAAAGAAAAATCTGGCTTCCAAAAACAGAATGAAAGAACTGAACGACGAGAGAGAAAACAAAAGTTGACAGTATGTCACCCAATTTTTCACAAAGAAAGGTGGGTGTAGTCTGAGTGGTGGAAATTAACCTGTTAGCTCAGTCCATTGTGAAAGAGGCTACTTTTTCTCCCCTAACATAAGTTGCTTAACATCTTCACAGAAAAATCACAGTGTTTACATTTTTAGCTGACATTTAATCAATGCAGGCAAACTTTTAGCAAGCTATTCATACTAAATCAGTTTTCCCTTCCCCTGCCTGGTGTCAGGCCCAACAGATGCAGCTTCAGGCTCAGCAGCCCCATCCCCCTAAATAACCAGTCCTATTCCCAACTGAAGGAGGTGAGCAGCATTGTGTTAAATGAAACTGTCAGTTGGTGTAATTGCAGGGTGTGCACAGGAATTTCTCTTTTTATTATTATGAAAAATAAGAAAAATGAATAAATCCTTATAAGTGATTTTAAAAAATTGATAGCGTACTTTGTTTGTATACTTAGTTAAAAATCTGCTGCTGATTTTATTCTCTTGTTTGTTATGTCTGTATTCTATACATGACATTTAGATTTATTTTGATTGAACAGGCTAATTATATATGAGTTATATTTGTTTAAGTTAAGTTATTTATTCATATTAAGATATTTAATTTACCATTAAAATTACAGAGATTGTAAAAGGTCTTGTATCAATTAGTAAATTCAGTTAGATGCAGAATGTTATGTGCATGTCTGCACAATGTTATAGTTTCAAAGCTCACTGTCAGTAAATATCATACAGTAAGTGTTGGATGGATCCAATGTGATGTCTTTTCATTGGGCCCTAAATCCAGCACCTCTGCCTTAAAGTGTCACAAATTTCTGTTCATATCTGTCACACTGACAGTTGTGTATTGGTGAAAGTGAGAAAACAGATCCTTTACCTCCAGATGACACGCTGGTGAGGGCTCCTGCCAGTTTGTGAGTGATGTCATGGGAAAGGTACTTGACCCCAGCTCCGAACGACAAAACCATGCTCTGCTGTGTCATTTACCCATGTCTCAAAATCCTGTAAGATATTAAAAAAAAGAAAATGAGAATCTTTATGCCTTATTATACAACAATTTCCCACTATGTAGACTTATATATTTAATGTTTACATCACCAGTCAGTCGTTTCATGGTAGATATACTCAAGTGTATTGCAATTATACAAGTGACCCACATTATAGATAACTTGATCATTGCCTTTTAACTGCTGACCTTTATCTCAGATTATTGTTTGCATGCATTAGGGGGTAAACAAACTTTGAAAAATTGGGACTTATGTATGAATGTTGTTTTTGTTTTTTTTAATCTTGCACAAAGCAATAAGAGAAATATAAGAAAATCCTAAATGAGACTCAACAAATTATTTTAACTGTCTGAACTTGTCGTAAATAGCTTGTTTAAGCCTGATGAATACCTGTTCTTGAGGAGGCGCACTCCAAGTTCTGCTTAATTTGTGGGTGAGTTTCATTCACAAAAAAGTTTCCAAAGAGTAAAAACACAGCACAGCTTAAAATCCTGCTTTCAGAAATCAAAGAACAAACACATTCTGGAGTCGAAATGAGAGACCCAAAATAATTAGAAAATATGACTCCAGCTGACATGTCATCAGATCAGCTCTGCACTGTGACAGAAACAAAGAGGGAATTATTTGACCTGAAGTTAGATGCTAAAAATATCTTTCTAAAGCAAAGCACTCCATGATGGGATGCAGTCATCAGACAGTCACAGATATTAGAGGAGGATATTACAGCCTACAGGAGATGTTACACTGTCAGCTGCAATACAACATGATACTGGGCAAAGAGATGCAGAGACACAGATGCAGGAGTCAGTGTGAGAGAAGTTACCTGGTGACTACTGAAATATGGGTACTGCTGTGCCAGAACATGCCAAAAAAAAAAAAAAAAAAATCTAAAAAAACCCTCAGTAAACTGACAGCCAAGATGATAACATGGTAAACAGAATATTAATTTGCATTAAGTTAGAGTTAATAATGTATTTATTTTTTTGTATTCTTTTCGGTATCATATTTAAACCCTACACTAATTAAGATTTGGACATTATAACTGTAGGTCAAACAAGTGTTTCTACCCTGTGAATAAAAGCAGAAAATATTTATATTCATGACACATATGACTGGTCTGAACCAGTGTTGTTTTTGACAAGCATCTTAGATTTAGTCTTAGTCTTAGTCTTTTGGACTAAAATGCTTATTAGTTTTAGTCACATTTTAGTCACTTCTATATGTGATAGTTTTAGTCCAGTTTTAGTCGACGAAAACTCAAAAGGGTTTTAGTCTAGTTTTAGTCAAAAAAAAGAAAAAGAAAAAATAAGTATAGTCTTTTAACAAATTAATTTAGGTCAATACGTATTGGAGATTGCTGTTGGGCAGTGTCACACATAAGTTGTGAAAATAGCAGCAGATCTATAAGTTCAACACATTGTAAGCTTGCAGATCTGCTATTTTCACAAATAATAACAATAATAAAGGAATGGTTTTAGACATATAAGGTTTCCACCCAACGGCAAATTTCTGATCTAAGGATTGTGTATTAAAAATATATAAAAAAATATCCTTGTGGCGAGCCTTAAGGTGCCGCTTAAGGTTGGTCGTATTTTTTCCGCCTACTTTGTGGCCACATTTGTCACTGTCTTCCTTCACAATACACTCTGTTTTATTATCTGCTGGGTCATATTTAAAATACACCCATATGTCGTCTCTACGTTTGCGACCACCGAGCCCCTGTGTTGAAACTGCCGCCGCCATCATGGTCCATTGTCTGATGAGTAACAACAGTGTGACGTGTTGAACACGTTGTGCACTGCACGCCAGGTGGTGGGCGTGACCAAACAAGGATAGACTGTAGGCAGCAGCAGATACTTTTTAGGTTTTAATTGACACACACAATAAGGAGAAATGTCATGCATTTTAAACGTCTGACAGATCACCCACTAACATTTTCGTCCATTCTCGTCTCGTCAACGAAAACTCACACACGTCTCGTCATGTTTTCGTCATCAGAGAGCTATGTTTATCTCGTCACCGTCTCGTTATCGTCATGAAAAAAAGTGGCGTCAACGAAATGATTTCGTCATCGTCATCGTTGACGAAAACAACACTGGTCTGAACCACTTATAAATTGTACATTTCGTTCATACCTCAGAGAAAATTCTAACTATGAGAAAGTTGATGACAAAAACTCATCAAACTTTGCCGAATAATTAAGCGATTTACCAATGAGCATACAAAACACTTTCATTTAATAATGTTGTAATTTGAAAATGAATAGGTGGATAAATTGAGAAGCTCCTGACTACAAACCCCTAAACAAGCGCAGTCTCTAGGTATCATATTACACTTGGCACAGCTTGTAAAATATCTCTTGGTGCTGACTTAAATTCAGATACTAGAACATTTTTAGGTAAAAATATACCCACAGTGAGAGTTTATCAAGAAAGACATATTATGTCTAATTCATGAAGCTGTTAAATATATTCAATCTAATGCCTCAGAACTGCAAATAAGGATATGCTAAGCTTGCATTTTGTATCTTGGTGCCCAGTGTTCCATTATACATCAACTTTTTATATTATGACATAAATCAAATGTGTTGATAGTTCACAAAGTTACTCATTTAAATGCACCAGTATAATATATCTGAACATTCTGTACGTAGATGACCTTATTTAACCTCACTGTGAGGCAAAACAGTCTCCTGTTTTTGACAAATAAATTTAGTTGTCCTTTCATATAGAGAAATTCTGTCAACACTGAAATTTAATTATGGCCAGACTTTATTTATCAGTACAAAGCATGAATTTTTATCTTTTATCTTTTATCACAACATAACAAACAACAACAAAATTTCTTTTGCACAATTGGCAGTATTTAGCTATGTAGACAGTTTTAGTTTTATGTGCCAAGTTTTGAGATATCTGAGGTTTCTATTTAAGGTCTCTATATTTGTTTTGCTTTTAGATATTTCTATTTTTTAGAGAAAAGTCAGATGCTCCTGATGTAAATACTACTTGGATATTGACGTGAATAATATTTTCAAGTCTGAAACCAGTGAATACCATAACTTAGGCTGCAATCACAGACAATCACAAGATCACATGAGTATAAATATTGTCTGATCTTGTGAATCCAGCTGCCTCACAAGGTAAGATGGTAATAGACAGATGGTTCATCCATACAGTTTCCGAGAATGACTTGTCAGATGTATCTGTGTAAGAATCCATCTGGCACATCAGGTTATATGGTAACATCCCCATGAGGTGATTGTAGATTATCTCATTACATTGTGTAACATCATTTCCTGGAGGAAGTTGGGTTACAGGGTTATAGGACTAAAGAAGAAAACAGAAATGATGTCACTGGAAAACAAAAACCCTACAAGCACTATTCACATGATGAACATATATTAAATGTAACACCTAATAAATCATGATAATAATAATGATAATAATAATAATAATAATAATAAGCTATCTACATTCATTGCTATACTGTAGCTTTGGTTTATGAATAAAATGCTGCTTGAATATTTAAAATGTCAGCACTGTAGTTAGAACAAAAGAAAGGAGGCCTGTGTTATGCATCAGTTTCTATCAACCGAGAGCTACACTGAGGTAGTGAAACAAAAAAAATGGCATGACTTTGGAAAAATGATGACAATAGTATCCTCCTTCTCCTGTTCAGGGAAGCAGGAGACCTGTTCTGGGTTTTACTCAGAGGAGTTCACATTACTCAGTAAACCTTCTTCCAGGAACAGGCAACAGGATGGGGCACAGCCTGCCATCAGCTCATCACAAATGCTTTTCACTTGGCAGAAGCTAGTGAGATTCTAAAAAATCAGAGAGCCTTTGAAGTTTGAAAATGTTTTGGTGTTTGTGTATGTATGTGTGTGTGTGTGCGCGCACGCTAACATATGCATTTGTGGAGCAGTGCATTTTATGGTAAGATACTCAAGAATGGTAAGTATGTGACAGTAGGTGAGGAGGAATTAGGGAGCAGCCATGTTAGACTGACAGAAGCAGAGGACAAGTAGAGAGAGGGAGGTGGTCCAGCTGCAGCAGCTAAGACCGGCCCTGGCACGGAGCAGCTTTAGGGGCACACTGGGCTCTGTGTCCCAGCCCTACTGTCCCTACATTGCAGCCTCAGTGACCCCATAAAAGAGTCTCAGTGTCCCCAGAGCTCTGCCCAGAACAATGTCCTCATTCTCCCTCCACTTCCATTATAACTCCCTCCACACAACACGACACAATGCACCCTATTGGCTGTAGTGAAGGGATGTGCAGAGAGCCAAGTATTTGTATTTGTATCTCTATTTGTTGAAGCAGCAAAATTATTTGTATTTGTATTCAAATAAAAATGGAAATAAGCATAACAATCAATCAACAATTGTTTTTATTAGACTTCAAATTTTGGGATGATGATGATAATAATAACAATAACAATAATAATAATAATAATAACTTTATTTGTATAGCAACTCTCATGCAATAAATGCAGTTCAAAGTGCTTTACAACAAAATAAATTATACACACAAAGTGCATTGCATAAGAGGAACATATACAGAACATAGAGCAATGTTAAAAAAGAACAAGAAACAAACCAAGAGGAAAGAAATTAAAATATTCATATAATGTAAGATGGAATATAAAAATAATAACAATCATTTTTGAAATAGTAAAAGTAGCTAAAAATAGAATAAAAACAACATATAAAATCAAGTAGAATATAACTATTAAAAGAAGTGCGGTAGTGACTGATAGAAAAGCTGGTTAAAAGCTACAGTGAAGAGATACGTTTTTAGCTTTCTCTTAAAAATATTTAGCGAGCTGGCCTCCCTGATATTTAAAGGTAGTTTGTTCCATAGTTTTGGGGGATAATTGACAAAGTATTAAAATAGGTTTTCTTCAATAAACTATTATAGCAAAGGAGGATTCCCACACTAGTTCTCAAACCCCAGTCTCCCAGACCACAGATGACTGTGTAGACTTGAGTAAAAGGGCTTCTACCTCCTTTATGGGAGATGCCATCTTGTTTGTGTGATGTCATCTGGAGTCTGTGCAGTATAGTTGGGCGGCCTGCGCCCCATCAGCCATACCAGATTGAGAGCGGCTGCACCAGCTGTCATTCATGACAACTTATCAGAGAAATGAGCATTTGAAAAAGCATGATAATGATAAGAACAATACCTAAAATTACCAAAACCATCTTTGGGAAAGATTTATTTGACGTGTTCTTTGATTTTTGTCCCATTTGCTATCTGCTAACAAGGAATGGGTGGGACTAATTACCTATATTGCAAGGAAAAGGCTCAGCTTATTGACTTTGTTAAATTTCTTGAGATCCCTTTCTCAGAACACACAAGTGGACTGTAAGTGGACTGTTCATAAAATGTAAAAAAATGTGCAAGTGCTCACCCCATATTTACAAAAGGGTACACTTTTCCCAAATCAGTGTGAGGCATAACAATCTAATTTTCCATCCTGCACATAAAATCATACATTTGCATAATGTCATGCCCAAAGTCTGTCACCACTAGTTACTCATTGTAATGGCACAGAGCCCTCATTTTACATTCCAGCACTCACAGTGAACCCTGTAAGCGCTGTGAAATCAAAATTGTAGGAGCCATATATGCAAGACTCTTTCATATTCATGTGCTTGGTTTGAGTGTGCACACTGCATTGGCACTTAGGTGGTGGGTGTGTCACTGTGGGTATGTACTCCATGGTTAAAAATGCACTCACCTGTTTACCTCACCTGGCTTTGATCATGGGGTAGAGTGAGCATTGGAAGTGAAATTTTCTGTTGACTGCATTGCTTTTTTTCTGTGTCTTTTGCCTTTATTTTCTTTGCACAGACGGAAAAAACTGTTAGGTTGAATCGTTCATGCTGCGTCGTGATACAGAAATTTAAAAAATGGTAACTACACAGAGCATCAGAAGCGGAATTGAATAATTTGTTGTGTCCGTCATCGGGTTTCTTCCGTATTTATCCACCCGCGACTTTTATTTTGTTAGTTTTTTTTCACCAGTCAGCTGCAACAATCAGTCCACGGAAAATTATCATGAGTGATCCACGGAAACGTTTTGTTGATGCTGGATGCTTTGGACCATTTTGGAACAAGGAAACAAGGAAATTAGAGCCAATGCAATTGAGGTATGAATACACACAACATACTTTTTGAATCCAAGTACTCCCCTTTTAGGCTCTGTCAGGGAATGTGTTTTGCGACATGTGTTACGACAGGTGTGTTGTGACAGTTAGTCGTATCTATACGTGAATACTTTCACATGTAGCTCATGTAGTGTTGAGACCTGTGTTAAGAGAGCATCCTGTCTTTATTGACAGGATGCTCTCTTAACACAGGTCTCAACACTACATGTTGAAACCTCAAGAACTCTCATCATTTTTAAAATAAACAAACAAGTTTATTACATGGTGTCCGAAGTGGTCACGGGTGGCGAAGTTTCAACCACCGGAGAGTTTTTGTTTTGAGAAACCAGCGGAGTGACCTGACTGGAAGAAACACTTTTCCCACTACAGGACAACTACTAAACTGGACAAAGAGGACGGCCCGGTTCAAGTGAGCACGCTGGTGTCAACCAAAATGGCCGAACCGACAGCACATCAGAGCTAAGGATGCTGTGGAGAAAAGTAAACAGGCCCACCACTACAATAGGCGACATTGTGTGAAACAGCTCATACCACTGCAGCCTGGAGACCCTGTTCTCACTAAGTTGGACAATCAAAAGACTTGGTCTACACCAGGCCTGGAGTTCCGGTCCTCTGAAATGAGGCCAATGCAGAAGTAACTTAAAACTGCGTTCTATCAAAAGGCCATAAGGGGGCGACCGTTTTGGTGTCAAAAGGACTTCCGTCTCTATACAAGTCAATGGAGAATTCACCAACTTCTCACTTGATTTCTAACCTCAGTAAACGTTTTCAAAATGTGTTTATGGTCTCAATCGCTAGTTTAAAGCCTTCTTCAATGCAGTATGATGTTCATTTGTGAAATTTTGGCCTCCCTGATTTTATATTTGACGATAAAGCAGGGTATGCATTAGGGTGTGGCTACGTTGTGATTGACAGGTTGATTGATTCACAGGTTCAGGAGCGCGGACAGATAGACTGCAGAAAATAGCCGTGAACTTGTTTCACACCGACAGTTTTCTCCAAAGTTTTGAGGTTATAGTTAGTCGTAACAGCTAACTTGGTTAGCATCACCAGGTTGCCGGTGTGGTAGATCCAGCCCTCGCAACCTCCCCCGCTCCGTCCTCTTGCTCCTCCTGATGCCCATATAAGTAGAATCCGTGTTTTTATTTTTCCCGCCATGCACCTGAAATTTTCAAGATAGCGCTGCTCAGATCCGAAACTATTGGCTTCCGAGCAGCAGTCCACAAACCAATGGGTGACGTCACGGATGTTACGTCCATTTCTTATATATAGTCTATGGTCTACACCTGCAGCAGTGGTTGGTGAGAGCATGACTGAGTGATCGTACCTCATCGAGACAGAGCAAGGAGCCCTGTACAGGTGAAATTGTCGCCATCTCCAAGCACTGCCTGTTATGGGGTCCCCAGTCAAAACCACCACGAAAACAAATACACCAGACACTCAGGCGAGCCCAGACTGTAGCTCTCCTGGTCTGAAGGTGACCCCTGATGGACTGTCTCAAACCTGGTCTGGTAGAGTTGTTAAACCTGTTCAAAGACTTTATCTGTAAAGGACATTATGTTCAAGCTGTTAAAACAAACAAACAAACAAAAGAGGAATAACTATGTTTTGTAAGAGAAAAGGTGAATTATTTTCTGTTTGTTAAATGAATAACAAATAACCTTGTGTTTTGTGAAAGGAACAAAATAATAGAGTTTTGTTTAAGAAATAATATATGGTGGTTTTGAAAGAAAATACAATACAAAGGTTGTTTGATGATAAAACACTCAATGGTTGGTTCATAGTTGTTCCCAAACCACAAGGAGAAGCTGTCGTTATTTACATGTTTCTAAGCATGGGCAAGGATGCTGTTTAAAAGGGGGAGATGTCAGGGAATGTGTTTTGCAACGTGTTACGGTGTTGTTGTTGTTTGTTTTTAATCCGTTTGTCATTTTCGTCTTATCAAATAGCAAGTTTGTGAGTGTATTTATCTTGTAAATCTTGCTTTAAGACAGACTATGTGGCTCAAGACTAACATAATACAGGTACCCACCTCTAGTATGCACAGAAGGATAGGGTGAGTAAGCTAGTTTAGTTTTCCATAGGTAGTTTAGAAGGAATACATTTGACTATTTGCCTGTTGGTTGATCATTTTTATGAAGCTTGTTGAAATGAACGCCATTTTTCTCATCAAGTGACAGTGCTAGGCAGTGGATGGATTTTCCCATGATTTCTGATATCAGTGTAAGAGGTGAGGTGAAAAGAGAAGACAAATCAAGCTCACTGCTAAAGCACTGGTAGATAAAATTGAAAATGTTCATACAGTGAAAGTGAAAGTTCACAAAATTGAAGGGGCTATAGTAATTAAAGAGCTTCTGCAAACTGAAGATGATGCTCATCTTGAAAACATATGTTTTGTTGCAAATCTGTTCCATGAATCTGTGATTCAGTTGCTTCCTCAGGAAGAATAAGAAAACAAAATGCTTGGTTTTCAAATATATGTGAACATAACACTGGATTTTTTGACGATGTCAAGAAGTGGCTTTCTGATACAAACCAAATTACAGCCCAAATAAGCACAGAGGGTATTTTAATTGTACCTCAGTCACACACCTTGTGTTGAAACATATGATTTACAAAATAATGAAAATTAGTCAAAACATTCTGATAATTGGAAATGCTGCTACTGTAGATGACAAACTGAGTGACACTGTCTTTAATGTTGCAAGCAGAACATCAAGGTAAAAGGGGCTCAGCAGGAAGTAAGTCCACTGTTTCATTTACCTTGTCAGCAAGTATTAAAGCTGAGGCAAACATGGTTACGCTCATTGCTCACCAAAGGCTGTGCTTTCGAAGAGCAAGAGGAGCAGCTTAGGAAAAGGACAGAGCAGCTTGACGTGGAGATGGAAATGACAGCATCAATAGCCAAAGTTAATGTGCTAAGAGCTGGTAAAGGCTTTTGAGTGTCTAGTGCTGCTAAATGTCTAATCTAGGTATTTATTAATATAAACTATAACCTCATCTAGGCACCAACTCTCTTTAAGGTTAGGATTTGTTGGTGCCAGGAAAAACCTAACCCTAATTCAATTAAATTAATCAGTCTCATAACAGTGAATTCTTGTCCAAGCAGTGACCCCTGTTTTGCTGTGCTCAAATAAATCACAACCACTTCTTAGGATAATTAAGACATTTATTAATAGCTAAACATAATGAGGATACACAACAAAGAAAAAGAATAATAAGGTATATAAATGACAATAAAATAAAAAAATAAAGAAGAGAGATGAGATTTAGTGGCTTGAAGTGTGTGCAGACATATTGCAATGGGAATGCTAAATAAAAGCTAACTTAACTCTGTAAAGAAATGTTCTTTTTAATTTTAACGTTGCTCCACATCAACCTTTCATCTCAACGCCATGTTATACCTTACTGTTGATAGGTTTCATCGCTGCAGAGATGGTGTTTTGGCATGTCCGGCATTGTTTTGGGTTAAATTAGAGTTACTGTATGGATGCAGCAGTGTTGATCCAACGGTGAAGAAGGGTTAAGCTGCATTTCAGGCTAGCATGAAAGTCTGTCCAAACTTCCAGTTTTTGCTGTATGCTCACAGCAAACAGGCCATGATCCAGTTGAAGTGTTACTCTCTTCTTCAAAGCGACATTTCAGTTGAGTTGAGGATTCAGGCTTCCGCTTCTTATAACCTTAGTTTATTGCTGAATAAAGCTTAATATGACTACACCCAAATCTCTCTTAAATCTGAACTTAAGCACATATTTGGTCTAATAACAAAGAAAGAGTCATCCTAATAGAATAATTCTATCTTGGCTCGTGTAGTTTTGGAGACCAGCTTAAAGAGAAAGGCTGAGGTTGTCTTTATCAATTTGAATAAAACAGGCAAAGTTTTGGGTATATTTTCAACCTTTTCCCGCCGAATAGTTGATGCCTATTCAATCTCTTCGTTACAGAGACTTTTAAGGTGTGGTTGACTTTGACTTGAGATGGCAAATAATTTTTCTTACATTGAAGATTTAAGTTTTAATTGCAAATTCATATATAAGAGTTACTATGTCTGAAAACTTAGAAATGGTTTCTCAGGAGGTCTGTTCAATATCCATTTTATCAGTGTTTAACTTTGGTCAGTATCATGTTGTCAGATCCTCAATTGACAAAGAGGTCAGAATGGGCGTCCAAGGTGGGTGAGGCAACTGTTCATGTCTCTGTGGAATTTACACACCTTCTTCATTGGAGATAGGTGGGTTGTTGTAACCATGAAATTGAAGAAAAGGCAGCAATGTGTCCTACAGATGGGATGAATTTATATTTTGAGAGAGAACAAAGAAAAGTTCAAACAATGAATGCTGATGCTAAAACATTTGTGCTTATGGTAGTTGAGAAGCCATCTCAGTATATTTCTGCAAGTGACCAACTACATCCACATTTGTTGGATGCAAGACCTAAAGTGAGAAATGTATAGCTGTAGTAAAGGATGCAACAAAATGGAATACATAGTACTAAAGAATTTCCTCTACTTCAGTCCCAACCAGATCATCCTGCATCTTTAATGCAAAGCAATACTAATCATCGTCACCCATTAACATTCTTCGAAAAAGAAAATGAAATGACTTCCTTGATGGTTGACCAACAGTCTCTTTTTTCCTTCGAACATGAGAATGTCAGATTTTTGATGCGGACCCTTTACAATACCCGACCTTCATGAAAGCCTTTGAACATTGAATTGAAGAAAAGACTCACAGTACTAAAGACAGTGTTTTTTAAATAGTAAACCATAGAGCTGGTCAGAAGCTGTCAGCACATACCTCATGATCATGGATATCCCAAGGCCAGATCTTTGCTGCAAGGACACTTTTGGCGCTTTTCCACTATACAGTTCTAGCACTACTCGGCTCGACTACGTTTCCAGGAACAACCTTTTCCATTACAAAAAAGTACCTACTCAACATGGGCGGGGTCGTCATAGCACAACTCTTTGAAACTGCTGTGACTTTGTTTTATACGCGACATAAAACACATAATGGAGGACATTGAGGCAGTGGTGTACTTGCTGCTGTATGTGGCTTTTTGTCACACACAAAGCAAGAAAATTGAGCCATATGGCTGTAACGCTGTTGCCGGTATTTAAAAATGCTGGGTTTGATTCTTGTGTGGGACGGCTCATGACTCTTCCAGCGACAACTCTTCTGACCAATCAGTGGCCGGCAGTCTGTTGACGTCACATTTAGTATCGGCTCGGCTCACTTGGAACCTCACCAGAGCAGGTACTAAAAAAGTACCAGGTACCAGGTACTATCCCTATTGGAAACGCAAAAGAACCCAAGTTGAGTCGTGCTTGAACTGTGTAGTGGAAAAGCACCATTTGGCAATTCACTGAAAATTGCTTCTGCTTGTCTGGAGAAAGTGACATGACATGACCAGTCATAAAAATCAGAGGATGTGAAAGGCCTGCAAGCGTATATATACAAAGCAATGGGAGAGGTTGAGTCCACACATGAGGTGCATAGCTACCTTTCATGACATTCTTGAGTTTATTGAAAAGGAAGTAAAAATTGCAAGTGACCCACTGTTTGGAGGTATACAGGATTTTTTCAGTAACAACATGAAAGGATGTGAGAAACTCTAAATCTTATCCTTGTTCTAAGGCAGAAGGAAGTAGCTTTATCACTACTGTTGCTATAGTGGACAAGAAAGACAAACCCAGAATAAATGAAGAAGAAGGCTCACCTGTTGTGAAAGTCTGCTTCTTTTGTGGAGCTGGACATACCGTGGATGTGTGCCATATGTTGGAAAGGAAGACTCACAGTGAAAAGAATCCAATGAAACGGAAACTGATTAATTACAAGCTGAAAGGGAAGCAGAGACAACAGATGGAAGTGCTTTATTCTTTTTACAATCCAGTGGTCTTACTGTGGCAGGTGAGCATGACCATACACTCCATACTACCAGTTTGAGTGAAGTAAAAGAAAGGGTATGAAACACTGGTTACCATTACTTATGTCTTCCTGTATCCTGGTAGCCCAGCATCATTCTGTACCGAAGGGTTCATGAATAGTCTGAATTTCATAGGGAGAAGAACAGGCATTCTCCTGCAAACAGTAAGTCACATTGTTTCAGACTTTGAGGTAGCTGGACTAGATGCAGACTGATATTGACTTAGCAGTGGACCTGCTTCGAACCAATGTTCTCAAGACCTTGGGCACCATTGGAAGTTGTTTTAAGTGTGATTGTGGTCCTCATGCACAAGTTCTCCAAAATCGAAAATGAAAAGTTGTTAATTGAGACATCATGCCTGGTGTTAACAAAGTTTAGTCTGTTAAGGGATAAGCCCAGCTCAGAAAGTTGATGTTCATTCAATGCCAACACTTAAGGGGTCCTGAACACACTTGGGCACAAATCAGGACCAAAGTTTTGCAGCACTCAAGGGGTCACAGTTTCAGGATTTAGCTAAACATTTTCTGAGAGCAGGAGCAACATGAAGAGGAAACTTGCAATTCTCTGAAAGGGGGTGGCAAGGATCATTGATTCTCTCTGGTACCTGGGCTCATCCATACCACAGGACAGAGGAGTAGATTGCAAAATATCCCAGTAAATTGTGATGGAAACTCACTGTAGGAGCATCAGCTGGCTATGAGCCAGCATTTGTCCCGAGCCCAGTTATCAGAAGTGCGCATTGGCCCAGCTGTTTTCCATCAACATTGATTGCTCTGGCCAGAGACACATACAGGCAATACAACAGTGAGTAGTAGTAGTATGGGGTAGCACTCCATGAAACACAGCCCAGGTCTTTATGTTGATGAAAAACTGCTTTGCACTTTAGTTTTTGACAAGCATGTTCTGTGGTACTATGAACGGCCTTGGAGGACAGTCATAGGCAGCAATCCCATCCAGGATCCCAGTGGCCTTAGGGTAGAAGCTCCTCTTAAGCTGCTCAGCTCCGGCCTGGTGCACCTAAGACCTCTTCTCAAAATTGTCAGTTTATGATGACCAATTAACAAAGTTGATAAGTTAATCTTACTTAAAGAAATTCAGGAAAAAGTTTGCCTTGAAATAGTTAAGTAAATACAACTGTTATTTTCAAGTTATGTTTACTTTAGGCCTACATTTTCAGCTTACTTAAAACATAGTTGTATTTACTCAATTTAATTGAGTTGTTCCAACTGTAAATATGATGTAAATACAATTTTAAGTTTTCAACTTATAGAATCCAAGTTAATGTGACTTACTAAAGAGTCCTGTTTACTCATTCAAATTCAGGAAACCGATTACCAGAAAAATAAAGTAAGCACAACAAAAAATTATTAGTTAGCAGTATTATTAATTTATTTTAACAATATACCATTCAGAGCACCTCAGTCAGACTTAAGAGTTTGTGTAAACATAACATTTTACAAACAAAACATCCACATTTAAGCCAATTGTAATAATATCTTTAAAATAATCTTAATCCTTGTTTCTGACTTTACTACAGAATGGCTTGTATGACCAGGGGTGCACATGGCCACCATGAGGTCATCCTTACATTCTCCAGTGGTGAGCTTTTCATTTTGAAACCTAATGGATGTAGTATTCAAAATGTTGCCAATGTCAAGCATGTTTGACAGAAAGCACTGAAAACGCTCTGTGCAGATATGCTGCAAATCACTATTATCACTCGTAGACAGTTGCATTTTAATGGCTGGCAATAGTCTTGGTATTTTTAACAGTGTTTCATGCCTCCATGCAGACCATCTGATATTATGAAACTTACCCAGCTTCACAAAGGAGATCCAATTTTATTCACACAGCTTCTTCAGTGCAGCAGTTTTTTTTTGCTCCACCTTTTTGTAATTAGAACTGCAGCACCTTGACCACAGAGTGATTAAATGTCTCACAGTGAGGAACGTTGCGATCAGCTGATTTTGCGCAATTCTCCAGTGTGTGTGTGGTGCACAGAATGTGCACAAGGGAGTCTCCCACCACAGTAAGTTGCCGGAGTTTTGGCACAATGCAGTTGTACATACCGACGTTGAGCCCCGTCTGTGCACACAGCGACCAACTTTGTTATCCAGTCATCCAAGCCTGTGTCCTGGAAAAGTCTCACAAGTCCGTCTGTTATGGCCTGCGCGGTTCGGTCAGCACCCAGTTCAATCACTCCAAGAAAGTCTGAGGTAAACTTTCCGTTGCTGGACACAGACACAATGTAAACGATTTCCTGCTCAGTTTGTGTAATGTCCTCAGATCCATCAAAAAGCAGTCCCCAAAATTCAGCAGACTGCAACTTGGCTCGTAACTCCCCGCTGATGGTGTGAGCGATGCTCTGCATGATCCGTGTGCCCCCTTCACGTGAATGATATGCACCACTGACATTTACTCCTAGCCCCTTCAGTAAAGGAATATCCTCAGAATAGGAAGACTTGGGACATGCGTGTTTAGTTTTATGGAAGGCGAGGAGAAAAATATTAAACAGAGCTTGCCGCTGTTCTTCATACAGCTTGTCTCGCCACCTGGCAAGTGGGCGACTGGACATTTCTTCTCGGTTAGCTTGTTTATTAGCAATGGCTTGCGCCACATTCACGTGCTCCTTGCTCTTTTCATGTTTGTCAAATAAAGGATGGTTGAAATTCTTTGAGCCTTTATAAAACGCACCTGTTTTATCTGCTAGATGTGGATGCGAACGGCAAATCTTGCACCACACTTCAGTGCGCTCATCGTTAGCTTCAAGCCACGGCACATCTTGGAGCCACTTTTCCGAAAAAAGTCTTTTCTCCGGTTCCGGTTGGCGTTTTTTTGTAGGTGGCGAAACGCAAAAAAGAAGCTGCTTAATGTCTGTTGTTTTTTGGACATCTCCGACAGTAGTTGACAAGCAACATGCGTAACGTTAGATGAGATACGCAAAGGTGCGTAGTAACACAAGTGTCGTTACGCATTCCTGATTTTTGTCGCGCATGTGTACCTGCGTACCAGTCATGTGCACCCCTGTGTATGACACAATTTGTACATATTTAACCAAGCTTAAAGATATACAGGTCAAGATGAAACATAAAACACCATGAAAATATCTAACTGAATGTAAATGTTAGTAAGAATCCAACTGCGGCTTCAAGTGGCAAATATCTAAAATGTTAAACAGTCCAATCGAGTATCTAAGAATTTGCTATCTGAACATGCCTGCGGCACACACCTGCAAAGTGCATTTTTCAAGCTCTGAAGTTTTGGGCTCAGGTTACCTACTCCCAGGTTCAGTATCACTCACTGAATGAGGTCAATTGTGTTCTTCAGTCTTTTGGGATAGTCCAAATGAAGGTTGTATATTAGCCCAAAAGTCAGGCAAATAGCTTGAGTGTGGCTTCCTATGTCATCTGTAATGATGCTACCTTCCAATATGATACCAATGCTAGATTGCTCAAGGTGCAGGGCATTTGGACCTGGTTGCTGGCTGTCTTCAGGTATAATAGTCAATACTCCCACAGGAATCTGGGTGAAATCAGTGATGGCATCTGAATATAGGCTATAAATATGAGGTAAAATTTACAGATACAAAGCATTCACGGCTTCACTGTGTAAAACCTAATTATATGCTTTTATTTAATACTTACAAGACAGACTTTGAGGAAATCACAGCCATCATCCCCAAGAAAAAGACTAGAAGACAACGTAGGGCAGCAGCCTGCATCACTACAACATCATGGGTCTACAAATGAGGAAAAACAAACTTAAACCTTAAAGGAAACACAGTTTCTTCAGAGAGGCTTATGCTTAGTCTTAAAGAGAAGAATGGATCATTGTCATAAAAAATAATAACTTTCACAATTCCAGAAACTGCTAACCTTCATTTCAACCTGGACAAGGATCTCTGCAAGTGTCCTGCCTAAAACTCCTTCCTTTAAGGAATCGTGGGATATGGCGGTCCAAAAGTCTGGTTCAGATCTTAACTTGCCCCTGTTGTGAACCCTGCAAATGCCTTTCAGAACAAAACACAACACAATCAATGAGAGATACCAGTCTGATACCAGAGCTAAATTGACTGAAAGTGTTAACACAACTTAGAGCTTTTACTGCCACTTTAAAAACAAGATTAGACAAACCTAGTTAAGCCAAACCCACATATATGTCAGTGGGGTTATGTGTTGATAAATTATGGTAAAGTAATAGACTTAGATACAGTCTACTATCACAGTGCACACATTGTTTGTAGAGCAGCGGCAGTAACGTCATTATATTGACTTAATAATATCCTACTGGATATAGATCTAAAATGCTTATAAAATAAATAATATTCCTGACGTCCAAACAGCCTAATGAAAGAATTTCAGATAGAACGAGGCACACAGTCACTGAGAGGAGGCACTGCTCTGAAGCTACATTAAGATTCATGGCCAGCTCAGATCTAACCTACTCTACCACTAAGACGGGTTTACAATGCAGAATTTGTGCGACATCGTCGGGCAGTCTAAGGAGGAGGAGATAGACCACCAATACCAGGGTTTCAGTCCATCCGATCTACATTGCAAAGAGCCAGGTCTGAGGCAATGCCACCTATTCCAGGTACTGTAGATGAAGTGGAGGTTACAGGCCCATGGGCCGTAACATGGAAGAACGTTTCTTGTTACATGCTGACAATGTTTGGGGCATACAGGTGTTTGCAACAGACGAGAACCTGACCCTGCTGCGACAATGCAGGACGACGTACATGGATGCCACCTTTAAGAGTGGTCCTCGACCTTACAGACAGTGTTTTACCATACTGGGAAACCATCATGGTTTTATTCTGCCTCTTGTCCACGTGTTAAAGGAGCAGCGCACCATAGGGCACTACAGGCAAGTGTTCCAAGCTGTCAAGGTGGCCATCCGACGAGTAACCCACCACAATTGGCGCCCACAACTTGTCGTCTGTGACTTTGAAAATGCCCTGAAAATAGCACTGGAAACCGAGTTCCCTAAAACCAGAGTTGGCGGTTGTTATTTTCATTTCAACCAGTCCCTGTGGAGGAGGATACAGAAGCTCGGATTGGCTGCTCCCTCCCAGCAAGACTGCAGCCTGGCTCGGGTCATCTGTAAATTGATGGCTCTGGGTTACTTGCCACTTGCGCTTGTTCAGATGAACTTTACCACACTGGTCAATGGTAGACGTGGGAACATGGAACTAGACACGCACCTGGCCAGACAGGTAGAGGATAGCTGCCAAACACTACATTTAAAAAAAACATATGCAAATGTATTTACCACTTCAAGTGAGGTTAATAAAACAAAAAAAAGTTAACTAATTTGGAAGAGGTTAAGTCACGTAGGCTATGTTCTTATGTGGCGCGGTGTCAGATAGATAACTTAATTTTAACCTAATTACAGGCATTTACTGCTATTAACATATGGTCTGAGAAGATGTAGTTGTGAGTAATGAAACTGTAGCTGACAAATGTGAATGAGCATTTCAGTTTCATTTCAAATTGCCAACCACAAATGGGAGTTTGTCTGACCAACCATCCAAAATTCCAAAGTGTTTCAGTTTATAAAGATATAATATAGAGAAAAGCTGATGGTAATGAGAGATTAGAAGAAACAGAAAACCTGGGTATTATGCAGAGATTCTTTATCCTGTAAGGCATATCAAATATTACGTTATTTACTGACATAACATCTTTCTCTCCCACTCACCTTTGTGTGTGTACATGGGTGTGTCTAAAACTTTGATCATCAACATCTAAAAGGTTGATGACTGAAACTGTTTTGTACAACCACATTTTTGCACCAGCTGCACCAGTCTTACGCGTGTGTGTGTGTGTTTGTGGGTGGGTGGGTGTGGGTGGGCGGGCACATCAATGCCACATTGAAGATAAGATTATCAAACTCATCCCTTCATTTAATCTCTGCACTTGGCACTTTCATATTTTTGGACTTTAAATTGTGCATTGCATTCATCCTCCACTTTTACATAATTTAATTATTTACGCACATGTCACATTGAATTTCTTTGTCCATAACACAATCCATATTTCTTTTGTACAGTCAATATTTAATTTCAAGTTTTACATCCCATTTCAAAACTATTGCTATTCCACTCTGTAAATTGTAAAAGTGGAGTGTTTCCTCTCCACTGTCAATATTCTTAAGCAATAAATGTAAAAAGTTATAGTCAGAAACAGTTTTGTTTAGAACAGTTTTCTAACCTGTCCATGCTGATTTACTTAAATTAAAAAACTGACACAGCAATCAATCCATAATTTGTCTGATAATCAAATTTTGATTCCTTGTAGCATTCTTGTCATGTTATAGAAACAAATGCTTGAAAATTAGTACTGCCCTGTTTTACAGTAATGGGGACATTTAATCACTGTGGTGTCCCAAATCGACAGGGACTAAATTCCATGGGAGTTGGGATGTATGATCTACATTGCTCAGTCTAGTTAAAAGTCCTGCTGCAGCCTTTTGAGTGAGCTGTATGACATGGAGCTTTACAGATAAGGCAAGAAAAGAAGGAATTACAGGTATCATGTGAGGAAATCAAAGCACTGGTATCGCTCTCAAAATCTGACCAGAGTAAGAAATAATATATTTTTGATACACAGTTATATATAAGGTGGAACGATTATCAAAACTTGACCTGTAAACTCATGTCACAGTAAAAGAAAATAGTTTTTTCTCAAATGTTCACACCGTTTCTTGATGTCATCCAGATTACACAACAAAGAAACTAGATTACTGCACATGGGTCAACAAATATACAGTATGATTGACTATCATCTGCAATATAATAAAAAGACATCATGATTACACTGATATGCCAAGAGACAGGAGAGTCATAAACAAAACTAACAGAGTTTGAACAGTGACTGAAACACCAACAGGATCTTCTGTTGAGTCAAAACCGTGCCATGTCATGCTACCTGCTGTGTCACTGCTGTGGTAATCATAAGAGTGAAATTAGTTCCAATAAGCCTCGATTGCACTATTTGTCTAAACTGATTCGTTTTTCACCTGCTTTAATAGCAAGCCAGAGGGGAAATATGTGTACCCATGCGTGTCTACGAATACCCTGCACTCAAAAACATCTCACATCGCTATTTAATTGTGGTTGACTCGTATTATTTGTGACTAGTCTGTTGTTGCAAAATCTGCCCGCTCAAGTAAGCATTAAATTATAAAATGGCTGGTGATGCCCTGAAAATGCATGTGGTCTTTGGGGGCTCTTGTTGCCATGACTTAATTCACAAATAAATACCAACACCTGGCCTTGTGATACCTCATTTACATGGAACTCTTTGTATTTCATTTTGCTGCCTTTCCCTCCGACATGTGTGCTGTGCCAGTTGTACAGGCCACAATAATACCAAAATGAATAGGAAAGTGCTTATCAAGTTGACATAAATGCCAACATGACACCACAGAGAAAGAATAGACAGGCTGAAGCCAAAAACACACTAAATTGCTGTAAAAAGAATTACTACTACATGTTGAAGGTTTGTGAAATTTTGACATCATTACATTTCCACGCTATACTGCTGCTGTAAATTCTCAGTAATGCACTTAATTTGTGGCTAAAAATGGCCTTCACACTATTAATCTTGTTTAAGTAAAATTTGATGAAAACTAAAGGGCCCAGATGTTTCACTTTTAAAAGTGTATATTTGTGACCCATATTGTAAGATTTAAATCTTCAGTGGGAATGAAAGAGCTTGTGGCCACAAGCAGGACTTTTCATGTGATTTGTTGGCAATAAGAAAAAATGTAAAGTATCACCAGCCTTATCCTTCAACCCTCAATCTACCACTGTAATAACAATGGATATTGGCATTCACCACAGATCCAATTATTACATCTGTTTAATGAAGAAAAATGGTTCCTCTAAGATTTTGTTCAAATGTCCCTTAATCACCCATTAGAACAGTACAAAAAACAAACAACAACAGCTCTTTAAAATCTGTTATATCATCTTTAAGAGTTATTACAATTGAACGGAGACTTCATCTCATTTGTGGATTGTTTCTTTACAACAGAAGCACCTTATCTTTTAAAGCAACAAAACAGAAAATAGATGCTTGGAATGAGCTGTATGAGCTGTATCCACATGAGCTGTATACACATGTTCATGCTTCATATGAATCTTTTGAAATTATGCATTTTGTTCCTGTTTCAAGAACTCTTAAGATTTGCCAAATATGTGTTTGTGTGTGTGTGTGTGTGTGTCTGTGTGTGTTTGCGTATATGTGTACACACACATGTGCAACAGTCTTCTCTCTACAGTATTTTTCCACACAATGACAGCCCATTCAAATCCAATTAAAGCAACACTGAGGGCTTCACAGCATCATTCATTTGACTGTCACTCATTCCCCCCCCCCCCCAATCTTTTGTGCTCTAATGTCATCTTGTACAGTCATTAATATTCTGAATAACACTTAATTTTAAACACCCTATATAAAGAAGTATATGAAACATAAATTCATTATTATAGACACTATACACACACTATACACTATAATATACATGTAGATAAATACTAAGTAATTGTATCCATGTATGTCCTCCTGAACTTGTAAGTTATTTATAACCCATATCGTTCAGTCCTGACTGAAATGTATTTATTTTTCTTTCTCAGATTTCTTAGCAGCACATTCACAGATAATTAGAAACAATCAGTCAACCAAATGAAACTAAACTGCATTTAGTCATTTTACATTCAAGGTCTTCCCCCTAAAGCAAACTAAACACAAATGAATGCCCTTAAACAGAACTATATTGACAACACAGCATTTTAACAGTGAAATAGCTTTTAAGCATATGAATGTACTGTAGGAGCATATATACTGAATTTATGAATGTGTATGCCCCCCCCCCCACCAACACACTCACACACACATGGTGTATATCATAACAATTTTAAATCTACCATTAAATGAGCTGAACCGGTTTAAAATTACTTGAATGCTTTATTGAATACTTAGAAGCAGTTGATGCTAAGTTCATTGTATATATTCTGCATGTATTAGACACTCAGCTGCAAATCCATGACGTGCTGCCCCCTGAGGAACACTGCTAACATGCCAGCGACAGGATGTTTCTTTTTGTACAATAGGAAGCAGTCCTTACCAGGATTTACCAAACAGGAGTGTCCCGCTGCCAAATGTCACCTCTCAACCCACAACACTTAATAAGGGAATAACAAACCCCTCAGAGGGCCATAACCACAGCATCCATTATTGTTCGGTACATCACCAGGATGGCCATTGACCATATGGGAAAATTAATTACACAGCAATAGTATTGATGAAGCAAATATATCATCACAACTAGCCCATATGAAGACACCATGATAGCTTTGCATGAACAGTAGAAAGGTAAACAGATGTGGCTTTTTACTGAATACCAAATTTTAAGGTAGATAAGTAGTTAAATTATTTGCAATAGTAGATACAAATAATATTACGGAAGTCAGACACTTGAAAAATGTAAATCAAATAAATAAATACAAGCAATAAAAGATAAGTCAAAATAAAATAATAACACACTACACAAAGTAAATGGATTACAATAAAACTGAAAAGGTTAATAAAAAATAAAATAAATACAATAATATAATTCTAAAACCATAAAATTATAAAACACTACATAAAAGCCAAGCTAAACAGATGGGTCTTAAAAATATCAGTATTTTCAGCTTCTCTCACATACTCTGGTAGGCTGCTCCTGCAGCTCAGAGCGTAACGGCTAAAGGCAGCATCACCGAAGGCTTTCGTTCTGCTTTTGAAAATGGCTAAAAGAAAAGAACCAGAGAATCTGAGGGGCCCATGTGGTTCACGAATGATAAATTGATCTGATAGATGATAGGTGCAAGATTATCTGGTGTCCTATAAACTAATAAAATAATCTAACTTGAACAGCATTTTATTTTAGACATGACTGTTACACTAGTGCTATTGGTAAGTTAACCAGCAGGTCTGACAGCGAGGCAGCTCATACTCTGACTCAGTGCCACATCAACAAGTACACAGAGTAGAGATTGACAAATTTACGAACTTTTTCATTCTGGTCTGGCGTGGGGTAAATTATGAATTTTACTCTTGTGAACTGGGTATTTTTAGTAAGGGGAGCACTTGAAATTGGGTGATTTTTTAAATATATATATATATAGATTATATATTTTCTGGCATGTTCATTTTAGGACACATCACATAGCGTATTTTCCAGAATTTTCCGTAAAATTCCCAATTTACTGTTATCAACTAAAGGCTGAAAATCCCTCACAGAGTATTGTTGTTTCTTTGATTTATCATTCATGTCATTCATGCTCACATCTTTTCTACTTAATAGCCCTTCCTTCATTACAGCTGAAGTTAATTAACTGCAGCTAAAATTACCTGGTAATTTTCCATTGTTGACATGCATTTAGCTGATGTATAGAAAGGCTAAAGCAATGGCTACCAGTATTTGTACTTGATGAAATAAGTGTTTCAAACATGTTTCAAATGTGTATTAAAACATGATTTGTTTGCATCTGACTGCTTGGTAAGCATTTATTTCATGAAGTGCATGTTGACAGTTGGGTTGATATAAGTGTGTGTGTGTGTGTGTGTGTGTGTGTGTGTGTGTGTGCATGCTAGGGGGGCACTGCAGGGAGCACTGTTTCCATTAATGTCTGGACTAAGATGCAACTCAGCTTTCTGAATTATGTAAATGAGGTGCTGTAAATTCATGACAGGATCAATGGCTTTCATTTTTATCAAATCAATCAGGCCTTCATCAGTCCACAAACTCCACACTACTGCAGGACGGACACACACACACACACACACACACACACACACACACACACACACACACACACACACACACACACACACCGCAAGGCCTTACATTAATCCTGCCAAGACAGGCCTTAGAATTATGAGTTTTGGAATGATGTGTAAACAGTCATAAATATAATTTTTGCTTTTAACCATCAGCTGATTCATGGTAATGTGTGTGTGTGTGTGTGTGTGTGTGTGTGTGTGTGTGTGTGTGTGTGTGTGTGTGTGTGTGTGTGTGTGTGTGTGTGTGTGTGTGTGTGTGTGTGTGCAAGAGAGAGAGAGGGAGAGCAGTAATAGGGCTGAAGTCCTTTGCGATGAGTCAACTATTGGGAAGCTACCAAATGGATCTCAGCCTGATACTCATAAGTCATAAAAGATGAAGAGTCTGGGCATTTTACTACAACACTGCATATAAACTCACACTTATCCTCACACAATTGCTCCTGTTGCTACCATAGTGGTGTAGTTGTGACATGTTGCTGAAAATTTTAGAAAGCTACATCCTGGTGTGTGGGTTAAAGAGAAACCAGCACACTGGGGTGAGAGCACACTGTACTTCCTTTTCACAGGGCTCTCTGGGGTTTGCACTGCTTCAAAGACACATACCTCAATTCCTGTAAACAACGTGGGTTGCAAAACCATTAAATAGAGAAGACATGCAATAAAGAAAATACAACATTATTTCACAGGTTACATGAAAAAGAAAAAAAAAAGAATATTTGAAGGCAGTTTTCTAGGACAACATGGATATAATGTCTCTGCCACCAGTAATCTTCTGATGGGATGTTTTGAAGTCTGGTTTTGGCTTTAATGCTTGCTGCCTGTCCTGGTAATTGCTGATGCCAGAAAAGAGCCTAAGTGGAGCTGAAGAGGGATTAGAGAGCAGCAACTACCCAGGCTTGGACACCTGTCAATGCTCCAACAAGCCACAAATCATATGTTTTTAGCTGTGAAGTATGCATCAGGCTTTACTGTAATTCAGTATAATGAAAACTCATGAACCCACTTGTCCATGTGTAGTATGCATCAGATTCTCCACAAAGAGCCGTAGAAGCATAAGTTTAGATCTCCAGTTGTAGACAGGTCAGAGTTGCCTCTTACATTTAAAGAGAAATATTGCAATCGAAATGCTGTCCTGCAGACATTTAGTGTTATAGCTACAGGAATTTTTTCTATGTGTATATCTTTTAGCTGTTTCTTATGTTTCAACATATGGAGCACTTGCTAGCTAAATTAAAGTTATATATGAAATAGGAGCATCGCTGTATCCCACAACCCTCCAGTGGATATTAAACACTGACAAATATAATTCAACTTGTGGCTGTAAATCACATTTTGTTAATTGTTGAAGATTTTGCGAATACATGTATTATTTATTTCCCTTTTTGCACATCTGTGGCATAACAGCTCTACCCATCACACATTAAACCAGCAACAAATTAACGTGTTATTGTGAGTGTTGTGAGTGTTAATACTCACTTGTCTGAAGCTAACTATTCTGTCAATAAAAAAAATGTACTTGATGTTCTTTTTACCCCTAAATATGTATGTGGGAGAAAAAAAAATCCAGATAAAAATTCCCATGTTTGCTTTTTCACAGTGACCAGACAGATGTTTCAGGAGGAGTCATCATTACTCGCATTTTTCTTGTGGCTTCAAAGCTTTTTGCAAACAGAAACTAAATGAATCTGCCATGCCAAATCATCCAATTATGCCATCACTGTCCACTTCAGTTTTGCTTGCTCAGTTGTCTCACCATCGCTCATTCTTCTCCCAAGTCACATAAATATCATGTTCCCACTTCCTCCCCATATCAAATGTAGTCCAGTGGGGGGTTTTCAGCATAACCTTGATCCGACATTGAAAGGTTACATCACTTGTCTGTCTGTCCGACATTGCATTTCAAAATACCTAATTTTATAACCTTCTCAATTTGATGTCAGTCATGAATTTTTTGAAGCTGCATCCATTTTTAAGATTCTGTGAATTAGTTCTTGCTCTGTGCTACTTATCAGTTGTAGTGTTGAGAAAATTTAAATCTATTTAAGTTCTATCTATCTAAGTTTATTATCACAGTTAGTGATTAGCAACACAATTAATTTTAATTATTGTCTTTTTGTGCAGTGTCAAAAAAATGAGTCACATGTTATTGGGGAGGTTTATAACATGGACTTTAATTCAGGGGATGGTTCGTTAGTGTTATACTTCATTATACTGGGCGCTGGTTCACTGTGACATGGCAAGGCCAGCTGTCTGTGCCTCACCACCTAACCACAGGGGTGCCCCAAGGCTCGGTGCTGGGACCCCTCCTCTTTGCCATATACACCACCTCGCTGGGCTCGATCATCCGCTCACATGGTTTTTCATACCACTGCTATGCGGATGATACTCAACTCTATCTGTCTTTCCAGCCTGACAACGCACACGTCACTCCGCTGCTTATTGAGCTCCACTGGTTACCTGTAGCTGCTCGCATCAAGTTCAAGTCTCTTATGCTTGCCTACAGAGTGATTGTTGGGAATGCTCCCACCTACTTGAATGCTCTTGTAAGAGCACATGTTACCCCCCGGATGCTGCGTTCATCAAATGAGCGTCGCCTGGCTCTGCCGGCCGTACAACCACGGCAATCCAGGTTATTCTCATTTGCAGTTCCACAACGATGGTGGAACGAGCTGCCGAAAACCACCAGAGCAGGGGCCTCCCTCTCTGTCTTTAAGAAGCACTTTAAGAGTACCTCCTCTCTTAACTTACAATTACTTAGCACTCTTAACTTACAACTACTTAGCACTACTTAGCAGTATTTATTTATTGTCACACTAATGTCTCTGTTGCAATGTAGCTTGAATGTTATTCTCCCTTGTAAGTCGCTTTGGATAAAAGCGTCTGCTAAATGACTAAATGTAAATGTAAATTCGCCCAAAAACATCCCGAAATTTCTGCAGGTTGCTCCTGATAGCCGAGGAGACCTGTAGTGCAGCATCAAACCCAGGTCCGAGCCCGGCTGCGTTGTGCTGTGGGGCTCCGGAGACGGTCTGCAGAGAGGCAGTGACCCGGACTCGGCCCGCTCTCCTCCCGAGCTGGGAACCGCCACCGACAGCTGTGCGCCATTTTACACTTCTCTCTAGTCCCCCATGGATAATGTCTGCCCGTCGAAATCCATACACCAGGATTTGTACTGTAGCCACTGGGCAAGATCAAGCAGGGTGGGGCAGGCTGCCCGTTGCTCTGGGGGTAGTTTACTTAGCAGTCTCACTACATGCGACCCACAGCGAAGTAAACTAAACGCTCAATCATCGGTTGATCTGATGGCTTTTCTTGGCCTTCTGTGTCTGGCCATGGCGGGGGGTCAGGCCAGTCTTCTTGGTCTTCTGTGCCATTGTGGACAGACTGGGAGTCGCAGTGGATGACTGGGAGGGGTGTAGCTTGTTGGAGGCTGACTACCATGTTATTTAGCCTTCTCATTTCAGCCTGAACTTCACGGAGTCCAACAACCTCAGCACGCATGACTTCCTGTGACCGTTGTAGCATGACGTTCTCTTTCTGTATGTCCCAGAGTTCATCTCTTAAGGTGCATTCCTGGGGGACATGGAGCTGTGAAGGTGGTCCTCTAAACTCCTCTCTAGGCTGGATCTCTGAATACCGTGGATGGGCTAGCTGGGTTTCCGGACTGTACCTCTGGAGCTCGGTGTAGTCTGCCTCATGTAGAGCAGCATCCCTCCAGCAGTGGTCGATATAGCCAGTCAGAGGGGAGTTGGGGGGGGGGGGGGGGGGTCATCTTGGCCGCACCCTCCACTTGAGGTGACCACTCTTCATCGTATACATTCCTGTGTCGTTGCCTGTTGCTGATGTAGTTGACTTCATAGTCATCAAGGCGGGTTGGTGGGTGTGTCTGACGCTTTGGCCGTACTGCACGATGCTGATCTTCAAACTCAATTCTGTCCAGGGGTAAATTAAGTATCCGGCTCGAAGGACCACAATATTGGGGAGGTTTATTACATGGACTGTAATTCAGGGGATGGTTCGCTAAGGTTATACTTCATTCGCCCCTGGGCGTCGGTCAGGACACAATGAGGAGAGTTTGTTGCAGTGAGGGAAACTTTACTGAGGGTGCAGGACAGTCACAGTACAGAGTAGTTCTACAGTATTGTTATGGTAGTTCAATGTATGTGTAGTTTCTGCAATAAATACAAAAGGATAACAACATTTGTGTTAATATAACACTGCACTATTACTAATATAATAAATACAGTATACAAACATTCACACCAGTACATTAACTTTCCCCTAAACATTACTACAATATACAATTTACCTCTAAACTGCACAATATATCTATAATACCACAAATAATGATCTATGCAGTCATATACAACGCTCAACGAGCTTAATTGAACATCAAAGGCAGACCGCACTGACTACACAAGCCACAAAATATAGCTGCACCCACGAACACTACACATGACCACACTGACCAGAGATCTGCCGTTATTGACTAATATTGTACATGGAAATAATAACATGAACATTATCTATCAGAATAACACACGTCACAAGGCACGTTATGCATAATACCGACATTATAAAGTTTAACAACTTCTAGTGCAATTAGTGGCAGTAAACACCAAATTAGCAGCTAGGCTACCAATAGCAGCCGTCATATCAACGACATTGCAAAGGAATAAACATCATAAATTATACTCTCACCCTTGTCAAAGACGCACACGAACAAACAATACTGCATCATACAGAACTAAAACTTTTCCAACAACGTGAGCAGTGTCCACTTTTTATGATAACAAGAAGAACAATAATGTGTCAGTCACCATGCACAGTAGTACGACATCGCCCCCAAGTGGTCACAGAGCAGTATATTTGGAGCCTTTCTAACACATGTTAATTTCCTAAAAATGCCATATATTACTGTAATATTATTTTCCACTTTGAGCCAGTTAAATTAACTTTAACTTCAGTCGTGATTATAACTACTAAATATTCAATGCTCTCTAACCCTTTCAATGCCAATTTGAAAGCTCTAGATTGAAAGCCTGTTACAATAGAAAGCATGATTTTATGCTGCAGTGGCTGTCGCATCAAAAAATATGGTTTTAATATAGGTTTCAATGGGGACATTTTGTTCTTAAGGAGCTGAGTGTCATTATTTTGATCACAGTTTATTATGGTCTTATTATAGGAAATGTGGTTGAGTTCCAACATAATGCAAAAAAAACTACACCCTTATCAAATTTTATGCAGTATGCATTAACAGTCAAAAGAGTCACAAAATTGCTAATTCAAAAGCTAAACATTTCCGTAGTTACTGTCACAGTTATAATTGTTCAGCATAAGGGTGTCAGATAAATGGTTGAACATGGCTCATCATCAACATAGCTGCTTGGTCAAGTGTGAACATTGAGGTCTCCAATTCAAAAAGTATCAACTTCTCTCAAGCAATAATTAGTTACTCTTTTTTCAACAAGTCATTATGGTCTCAGTCACTAAATTCAGACCCTCTACTAAGTGTGCTGGTGGTGATTTTGTAATTTATTTGTCCATTAATCAGATTTGAAGACATATAGTGGGCTTTGATGTTTGACATATGGGTGTTGATTGACAGCTGTGATTGACAGTTGGCTCACCTGCTGCTCTCACTGGCTAAAACTCTAAATTGTAATATTGTTACAATATTTTGGTAAGTTTAATGTCATTTGATTACGATATCTATCCTGTTATGGCGCTTTTCCACTATACAGTTCTAGCACTACTCGACTCGACTCTACTCTGGTTTTTTTTGCGTTTCCATTAGGGATAGTACGGAGCCCGTAAAGGATCATGCAATATATTTTTTAATGTTGACAGAATCGAGCGCACGTTTTATTAACTCGTTCGCACGAGTTAATAAAACGTGAGCACATTTAATTAACTTGTGCTAACGTTTTATTAACTCGTGTGCAAGTTTTATTAACTTGTGTGCACGTTTTATTAAATTGTGGCCACAATATAGCTATAACGTGCGCACAAAATACTTATTCGTGGCCATGAAATAGGTATAACGTGCGCACGAAATACTAATTAATAATATTAATATCATTCCTGGACAGCTGGGTAAGCAAATCGAGCGCATCTTCTGTAGAACTTGCAATAGCCTATACGTCCGGACCAAATTCTGTTCACAGTTTCAGCTTGAAATGATCTTAAAAAGTGCCTTTTTCCCTGATCATCTCCTTTGAAAGTAGCATCATGTGTGTCAGACTCTCAGCTGAGGGAATACATTTAATGATGCCACCGGACGAAGCCGTGCAGTTACAGTAGCGCTCACTGTATGTATCACGTTGCCAAGGTAACCTATAGCCTATCAGTGATCAGAATCTAGTTTGTATTGATTTGCAGGTTGTTGTAGCTATGACTGAACTACTGAATGTGTCTGTAGTGTTCTCTGGACATTTGTCCTTCAATAAAATCACAGAAGATTAAAAGTTCACTATATTATTGATCAGAATGACGAAATCTGCTATAATTCCTTTAAACCATTATGTTAACACTTTGATGATGTTTTATGATTGATCCTGATTTGCTAAAGTCGGTTTACACTGCTATATTACAGCTAATAGAACCCTGATTAGAAAATTGCGCAATCCTTTATTACCACAGATAATATCTGATCAATAAAAATCATTCCACTTCCACACAAGTTTCAGAGCTCTACAATGTGCAGCTGTCAACCAGAAATATGGGAGGCATTGAGAGTGCACCGAGCACCCAGGAATGATATTAATATTAATATTATTAATTAGTATTTCGTGCGCACGTTATATCTATTTCGTGGCCACGAAATAAGTACTTTGTGCGCACGTTATAGCTATATTGTGGCCACAATTTAATTATTTTTTTTTTTACCATGATCCTTTACGGGCTCCGTAGGATAGTACCAGGTACCTGGTACTTTTTTAGTACCTGCTCTGCTGAGGTTCCAAGCGAGCTGAGCCGATACTAAATGTGACGTCAACAGACTGCCGGCCACTGATTGGTCAAAGAGTCTTCACTGGAAGAGTCATGAGCCGTCCCACACAAGAATCAAACCCGGCATTTTTAAATACCGGCAACAGCGTTACAGCCATACGGCTCAATTTTCTTGCTTTGTGTGACAAAAAGCCACATACAGCAGCAAGTACACCACTGCCTCCATGCCCACCATTATTTATGTGTTGCGTATAAAACGAAGTCACGGCAGTTTCGTGCAGCCGTGCTATGACGACCCCGCCCACGTTGAGTAGGTACTTTAATGGAAAAGGTCGTTCCTGGTACCAAAACGAGTCGAGTCGAGCCTAGTAGTGCTAGAACTGAACTGAACTGAACTGAATTATTATTCAGCCTTCTTGGCTGCATTATGGTGACTTTCACTGGCATAGCTGCTTCTCCAAATGGGCCAACAACCTTTCAACAGAGCAACACCAGACCAATTGGCTCTTGACAAAATATATAGGTGGTAAGATTTGGATAATTGCCCTGCTTAATGAAGAAATAAATACATAGGGAAGAATGTTATGAACTCATTAATTTTCTGCATCAGTAAATGCAACATGGAAACAATGCATACTTTTTTGTACCAGAAATATACAGCAGAGTGAAGTAACAGGAGAATAAAGTAGCTTCCGCAATATTCATTAATCTAACATAATTATATAAGATGATTATGTGTTTGCCTCATCAAATTGTATTTGAACTGCAAAAACACAAACAAAACTTCTCAACAAAGTCAAACTTGCAACTACATCTTGAGGCCTTCCTCAGAGGATGGTTCTGCTCACTAGCCATGGAGGTGGTTTTGGTTTTAACTGAGCAACTGAGCATCTTCATCTGCTGACAAAGGCCAAAAGTTTTGGTTGAAAACTCCAGAAACAACTGTGTGATAAGCTGCTGTTTCCAGTCAAGAATAAACCCACCATCCAAAAAAAGAGCAACTGTTTGTTGTTTCGTGAAGTTTCAAACATTTTAAACATGTGTTTATTTATTCAATAAAATAATGTATTGAATATGACACATTGCAATCATTTGTGTGTGTGTGTGTGTGTGTGTGTGTGTGTGTGTGTGTGTGTGTGTGTGTGTGTGTGTGTGTGTGTGTGTGTGTGTGTGTGTGTGTGTGTATGTGTGTGCTTGAGTAGGTGGATGTGGTGGTTTGTTTTTTTCACTTGCTCAGTGTGTGTGTGTGTGTGTGTGTGTGTGTGTGTGTGTGTGTGTGTGTGTGTCTGCATCCATGTACTTGTATGGCTTTATTGTGAGAACCAATTTGAGTTTTATACCTTTTCTGACACACGTTCAAATGGCTGTTTGAAGCTTCAGACTTGGTTTAAAGGTTAAGGTTAGGATTAGGTTTAGGTTCAGTTTAGGGTAAGTGTTTTTCTTTAGGGTAAGGCATTTAGTTGTGATGGTTAAAGTTACGGTTAGGGTTTAGGTAATGCATTGCATCAATGAATGTCCTCCCTAAGATAGCTATTCAAACGTGTGTGTTTGTGTGTGTATGTGAGAAAGTGCAGTTGGGGTGCAATCATTTCCTGTCTCCTGGTTTAGAAAAGATGTTGGCATGACAACATGACACTTGGGAAGGGTTGGAGGGTAGACAGATGAAAAGAGGAAAACAGTTCTCCCATAAATAGACAACTGGAGGTTTCATGCCAGTTTTGAGAGAGAACTTCATGCTTGGATTTGTTTGAGAACGTGCTTCTGATCTGAACTTGCATCTCAACCTAAAAATATATATGAACGACAACAACAAAAACATAACATACATAATATTACATTGTAAAAATCTGTTTCCAAAAACAATTGGAACAAGATGTAATTACCATAAAAATAACGTTAACCCAACATTCAAAGCAAATCTGACTTTTTTATTTCTTTTTATTGCTCACTTTCCTTTCAAGAATGTCTTATCACACACAAACACTGCAAAAAGCACACTGCACTCCACTTGAGGGAGCGGCATGTCTTTGTGAATATAAATTTGTGTGTGTAGAGGTTTGGGTTTTTTTTGTGCATAATTTACAAATTAGTTTTATGCATAGATTGTCTTACGAGAAGCAAAGCCAAGATCAGCAGTCATTATGAGACTTTAAAGTCATTCAATATGGCTGGCATATTGATCCCATCCATTTGTCATTCTCTCATATAATATTTATGACGAGGCAGTGTACTTATTATTCCCCCATTACCACAGATACCAGCACAGATATGCTTAAACACTCTGGTGTGACTTTATGTTGAGCACTTTAGTAGAGCACTGCCATATCCTGCTGTATAAATGTGTCACGTTGCAAAATATCTAAACATAAGAGTGAGAAAATAACCTGTATGACCTGAATTTCCACTGTTTGTTATACTTTCACTTGGGGATAATAGTAGAGGGTAGATATAATTGTTTATGTCGTGGATGCTTCTGTCTTATGGAGAGAAAACAATCCAACATGAGGTTGACAGAAAAAATAATAAATGAAAAGGAATATACAGTGCAGAAGAGAGGTTAGAAAAAAACTGTAAATGTTATCACCTGAATTATTAATCAAGATAATTCAACTCCCAATGACAAGAATATCTATCTCTGCACCGCACTGCACTGACACACATTTGCACATCCACAAATATGCAACCAACACACACTGTCTTATTCTTGCATATGCACAAGACACTTTTATCTTGCCTACTCAACAGTTATCTCTTTAAAATGGGTCAAGACAAAATGAAAATCAAGAAATTTCTCATTGGGTGAAAGAGATAGACAAAGAAAGACAGATACACAGGGGAATGAAGAGAGATAGGTTGGGGCTGGAGGGAGGGAATGAGGGAGTTTTTTTGATAAGAAAGTTCCCTTCAAAACTCATAAAATTGCAAAGGGAAGTCACCTCATAGTTGTAGATATAGTATACATTTCTTTTTTTTGTCTTTGCACATTGTGCATGTGTGAGTGGCAGTGTTTTTTGCGGGTTGTGCAGAAACAATGAACCCTTCCCAAATACACAGTTAAAAAAGTGCTAGTGAAAGTATTTTTTGCATTGATTTTGATTTTTGATTTTTTATAAAACTAATGCTTTGCTCAGCTGCAGATTTGCCCCTGGCTTTTTTTTCTCCTAGGTCAAAAGGTCTGTGAGCATCCTGTGTATTATTATATGGCTAATAATTCAGTAACATTTTCAGCCTAAACAGCCTTATCGAGGAAGAATGCAAGGGCACCAAGTAAACACTGACATGACAGAGCAAGATAAACTGTGTGTAAGACTGTGAGGAAGCAGAGGTGCATCACTGCTAACATCCAAAGTGGCAAATGCGACACAGAAGACACACCTCGATGGTCTAATACGAGCCACAGTTGTTTTGTTTGCACTTAATTTTCTTTTCTAATTGGTGTGTTTGTCTAGTTGAATGAATGACAATCAAAATGCTTTAATAATGACAAGCAGATAACCTGCTGCATGTTAACACAGCTATTAACATTTATCATGGCATCACACAAACATGCCTCAAAGCTATTCAATGTAAAAGCGCTTTTTTTTGCAGTGCATGCTCCTTGTCAATGCTTTCTTTCTCCTATTGCCATCGGCTTTATAATAATTACATTTAGGTTTTTTGAGGTCTAAATGGAATCAGGTTGAAGTAACTGCATCACAATGAGAACTGACAAACCATGACACTTTATCAAAATCTGGCTTCATTGAACTTTAAAAGGCAAACGGGCTCTGCACACTCTGTTGAAGCAATTTTTTTAATCAAATTGTCAGGCTTTTAGCTTGTATCAAGCCATACCAGATGAAGGTCACATAGGACCAAAAGCATTACTGTGTTTTGTTATTGCTTCTTTTGATAAAGTGTGTGAAAGCTGTCTCTCCCTCTTGCTACCAGTCTTCCAGTACTCTTTTTGAGTATTTCCTGTGTCTGCTTGGTTTCCCTATAGAAGGCTATTTTTACCACTGCCTTGAAACATGTCTCTGGTGTTTCATATGATGCCATATAGGTCATGCAGTGCACCTATGTATATCCTCTACATGTATCACTCTGTCAGGCCTGTCTGCTGGCTCAGGAATGACAGAAATGGTGATGGAGGAGAACACATGCACAGATTGTCAGCTAACACTTTAAACCTATAAAACAGCATACCTATATGCCGTTCCCCACTTAATAAAATACAGGAAATGTATGAGGAATTTACTTTCATAATTCAAAAGACAGAAACATTATTTTGCATTTGTTGTAATACAGATCTTCCCCACCTCCTGAAATACAGAAAGCACAGTATTGCATTCACATTAGGAACAAAATACACAATATTTCCTGCTGCTAGTGTCTAGTTCTATAGTTTTTGGGTTATGTGATTTTCCTCTATCTCTGCTTATACCTAAAGAAGTGCCTAGGGCCATGTAGAGTCTTTCTTAACTCAAAGCTTTCTACTGTTTTATCCTACCTACCTATTAGTAAATGATAGAGGCATAGCTGGGTTAAATGAATAGGGGGCCCCAGGGCAAAAATCTGTTGTTAGGCCCCTATTGACCCCCATCCCACACACCTCCCACCTTCTGTACATTGTTTATACTAACACTATCAACAGACAAGAAAGTTTATATTGAACAATCCTGCAAGGCTTGCAATGACTATGTTTTAAAACTGGTCAGTGTATGGTGGAGGCAACTAAAAAAATTTAGTTAAGTTTGTGTAAAGATCATGTTTACGGTAAATAACATCACACATGTTAAAATAACTCTGTGTCAAGAGGAGACCACCACTATGACCACCACACCCTAAAAATCCTGTTAAATCTGCAGCTTTTGGGGCTCCCGGTTCAGCTGTGTTATCCAGTCAGTAATCCTGCCCTGGAAAGAAAGAGAGAAAGAAAGAACCAAACTGTGTAGCCTACAGATTGTATATGTGACAATCAATTAACTGAATGTTGTTAATAACAGCACTTCAGCATATGTGAAATTTGTGATGCACAATTAATTTGCGGTTTAAGCATCTTCTTCAGATGCATTTCATTTAATGGTTTTGCTATGTGGTAGCAATATAATGGCCATAATGCAGCAGTCTGCGTGTGTCATTTAATTTGTCAGCCACCTCCTGCTGCTCATGGCATTAACTGGTAGTATTGCAACAACTATTCTGAAACCCAGCTGCTACGGGAAATGCTAAACATCACCAGTGCATTTATACACATGACAATTGTATATAATAGAAATTGCTCAGATGCTGTGTTTCACCAATCAAAACTACATAGGTGGTGATTAATGGCTATGAAAACATGTAATAACTTTCTTCATATTTCTTACATTTGCTGCTAAGTAAAAATGTAACATCATAAAAAATATCAAAATATACTACTTTTCTATCAAATCAATAAAAGTATGTTGATGTTGCATATATGCAATGTGTATTGCACTTGATGCAGGTCTGTTCAGCTTCTGAATCTGCCGAGACATTATCTAATAAAAATTGGGATGCTTTTTGTCTTTTTGGCCTTTTGGTGTTTTCCTTTGAATGGGTTTAAATAGTTTCATATTCATTATTTTTAGCCCCTCACCCATAGTAATCCTGCAGCATGGATTTATAGGATAAAACGGAATGGACCATGTGGAAATGTTTAATAAGAAATCCAGTGGGATTCCTCCACAGTAAGTAAATGAATGGAAATCGTCTGTCATGCATCATAAGCTGTGGTGTTGAATTCTTGGAAGATATTTCATATAATTATGTTGAGATCATAAATAATATAGCATGTTTAAGGGATATAAAAATACAGGGCATACTGCAGTTTTCATCCAACTTCAGGCTTTAAAAAAAACAACCAGCATATCTGAAATACATGTTCAACATTTACATGCATAATTCAACTTCATTTTGGGGTCATTATACAGTTTCTGGCATTTAATGTATGCTGGGCATTTTGGAGTACATACAACTATACATTTCATATTTTGTACTAATAGTTATAATAAAAGATTTGCTGAGATTTTCTGCATAAGTCAATTCCAGTTACTCTGTGAAAACAGGGTTCTGCTGAATGCCACATTTGTAATATAAAGTATGTCTATAAAAAAGGCCATATTCAAATGAGATATAGGACATATAGGAAAGTGGCTGCGCCACTACTTCTGGCCAACATGCATGATTAATTGAGCAATTTCAGCTGTTCATTTATCTAATGACTTTAAGCATAGAGCTCAGAAAGATAGAGGAGAGGAGAAGCAACAAGTAAATCTGCAAGATTTTATATATCCCGCAAAATGTTGGCCTATACTATATGAAATATGCAAGAAGAAATTTGCTTAAGTGAGTACTGCTGTGTCAAGCATTTTATATACTGTAGTATCATCATATCTGCATGCACTGCAATGTTTCCCTGTGATCAACACAATAATAATAATAATAATAATAATAATAATAATAATAATAATGATAATAATAATAATAATAATAATGATCAGTCAGTAATTGACAAGATAATTTAACACAAAAAAGTTCTTGCAGTATTTGAATTTTTAAATGTAACATCAAATAGATGAGAAAACTACAGGCAAGGCAAACTGCATTAATGAAATCAAACAGCAGTCAGAGACTGAAAGTAATCAGCAGTTCAAAGACCCAACAAATATAAAGATATGAAAGAAAAAGCTTACCATTAAGTGTAATGATGTCAGCCAACAGCATCCCCAGCATGACATGTCAATTAGTTAAGAGCCCACCTCATGAGCAAAGATAACCTTCTAACACACAAGCACAAGGGGTGAAAAATCAGCTCCCTTCCAACTTATTATGATGCTACCATCACAAATCTAAATTTGTGTTTTTCTGAAACATCCATATTTTCAAAGAGGAAACCCATCAATTGTGATTCTTGTCTTTGCCTGCAGCACTTACATATGTTTCAGTGCACAGAAATCACAAAGTACTGTTTGTGATTTCAGCTGTCACAATAAATACTTAAGAATACAAATGACTCATCATGAACACTTGAGCCCACTGAATCAGAAATATAAGCTGTCAAAAAAGACTCAACTCTGATGAAGACTTTTCTGAGTCTTTGAGTTTTCACACCCAAATAAGCTTTATTTTATAGTAAAGTCAAAGCTTTGAACCGGAAAATGCACCTACATCCCTTGAAAAGAACCTTAAGTGCTCTCAAAGCGCATACAAAGTCTCCAATTGCTTGTCAATCAAGCGTGAGACAAGTATTTTGTGTCTCCTTCTCACTTCAAGCTTTGAGGGGAATTTACTTTACTCCAGAAGATTTCTAATTCTTGGAAGTCAATCTTGATTGATTATTACCCAAGCTGATTTTGAAATTACAGAGTTATCATCTTCAGCTGACATATAAATGTTATGAGCTGTTTTTTATGCGTGGCAACTGATTTAATTTGAATGTGTTACATCATACATAATCTTGTTGAACATGTCTGTGTAAACTATAAAGTCATAAATTGCATGACTTAGAACAGATTTGACTTTGGTTTGCTCAAACAATAATCATAATAATAATCATATAGAATTTAATGTAAGTACACACAAATAATTTGACTTTTTCTGTATTTTCAAAGGCAGAAATAACAATTATGATAAAAGTAAATGCAGACATTATTTATTTAAGCTTTCAATGCACAGGTGTTACTTATAACATTACGTAATGATGTGTCCTTTCCATTCATGGATTCCAGTAAGCAATGAATGACAGTGAGAAAGTGAGCCAGCATGCAAAACTGAATTTCAACAGTTCAGTGGTCTTCAGCCATCACTAATTTCATTATTTATACCTGTGGTTATGCTACTGTTGTCAGACTCTTTTATTTTATGTTGTATTGTACACTTCCTGTTTTATTTTGAAAGTCTAGTCTTCCCCATAGACTGTATATAAATAATATCTTCCCGTGTGTTTACAGTTTTACTCTCTTTTACTTTACTCCCCTCTTTGTTCTTTTTCCCGCCTTAGTTGATTACCTATTTGTTTCACTTGTGTCTTGCCTCCCTGTGTGTATATAACCCAGCCCCACCATGTCTTCCTTGCCAGATTGTCTTTGTTACTCAGTGTACTTGCTTTCTCGCGTTGTTCCTGCTTGTTCTTTGTGTAAGACCAGTTCGTTTTTTATCTTTTTTCTGCCTGCTCCTTGCCTGTTTTGTTTGCCTGATTCTGCTAGCCACAGTTAACAATAAGCAAACAACCAAACTATTCTGCACCACTCTCAAAGAGTCTGAAGCTGAGATAGTTTCGTATTACTTTGCTATTATCTGATATGTACACAATTTGTACACTGATAAGTTGCAGTAACCATGCAAAAACCTTCGCCTGTATTTGTGCCAACATGTACTGTTTGTTTGTGGGTCAGGTCAGAGACTAGTCAGATTGTGGGGACTTAATTTTGGGGACAAAAAACAAGTCCCAATAGCATAAATCATTAAAGTAAGCCGTAAGGTTAGGTTAAGGGTTAAGGATAGGCGAGTAGAGGTTATGGTTTGGGTAAGTCTGCAAGAAATAAATGTCAATGTAATGTCCTCTGAGGTGATGGAAACATGACTGTGTGTGTGCTCCCCACAAAGAGAATCAGTATGTGATCAACAGGCCACCACTAAACGCCACTGAGTTTCTGCACTTCTCTTTTCCTGCTTGTCACAACTTTTGACTAGCTCAGTCAAAAGAACACACGCAAGCACACACACACACACACTCACACACACACACACACACACACACACACACACACACACACACACACACACACACACACACACACACACACACACACACACACACACACACACACACACACACACAAATACACACTACAGCCTGCCAGTGCACACAGACATGCACACACTGTTAAGCTTATAACACACTCTTCATTTGCGCTGTGACAGCTCAGTACATGTTTTTGATGAAAGAATTGACAGTTCAAGGTGACGGCTACCTCCAATTAATCCAGTATTGCGCTGTGTGATGTGAGCTCAGTCTACAGGATTTGTGTGAGTATGAGTAAGTGTGTGTGTGTCAGCACACATGTGTACGTCTTCTCTTTTGAAGTGTTGGTCTAGGTAGGGGGGTAGCTGACAGGTGTCCCTTCTTCTTAGCCATGCAATTTATCACCCCACTGGTGGTAGGGACCTTTGCCTGAGTCCAAATGCCCACAGAACAAAATGCTTTCTCTCCTTGTATCTCTGTCTCTGTTGCTCTCTCTTGCTAAACATCTACACAACAAGAAAAACAAGGAATGATCAAATCATTTCAAAGGAAAACCTTCGACATTTGACAATGTTGCTTTGGTACAACATAACCTCATAGTTATATTCTCTTCTCTCTCTCTCTCTCTCTCTCTCTCTCTCTCTCTCTCTCTCTCTCTCTCTCTCTCTCTCTCTCTCTCTCTCTCTCTCTCTCTCTCTCTCTCTCGCTCTCGCTCTCTCTTACAACAGCAAAAATATATTCTAACCCCTGATAAAAAAAGTCAAGGCATGCTGAGCAGCCATAGAGTTTAAATCTTTTGTTCTTTCTGGCTTAATAATAAAAAGTGTTTCAGGGCTCAGTATGAGCCAGCTGTCAGAAATAAACCATGGCTATCAATATCACTCCCCAGATATCATTATTTTAGTTCTTTTCAATTAATTATGAGAGCGTGGTGAGACGGTACTTTAGATCTCATTTCAGGGCCTAAATTGGTTTGTGAGCATAAAAACCTTTATTGTGTATGCCCTGCGGCACACACACATACACACACACATACACACACATGCACATACATACACAAAATGGTGTGGAGAGTGGGTTTGGATATGGAAGTTAAATGTATGATTTTGTTGCTGGAGATCACAACATTTTCCTGGATATTGACTGGCTCATCATCAAGCTTTTATTGGAGGTAAAAATCTCTCTTGATAGTTTTGTTCCACTGGATGATTTTTTTTATTGAAATGCACATTCCTTCACTCTCTCCTTGGTAACAGTAGCTTTTTCTGTGGGGAGCCCCTTACCAACACCCCACCTACCCCCTCCCCAACACTCCTCCTATTCTATTCATCCACTGCTGCTGTACCGAATCAGCTGGGGGTGAAGGTTTTAAGGAGAATGGGGAGGGAGGGGGGCTAAAGGGTGATGAGGGAAGCGTGAACCATGGTGAACAAAAAAATCATAAAGACAGGCCTTAAAGTTGAGATACAGATCCAATTGCTTGTTTTTTTTACCCTCTCTTCTATTCCTATCACTCTAGCCTTGCTGTCTTCATCTGCCCCATCTCTCTTTCTCCCCTCTCTCTCTCCTTGGCAGTGGACGGAAGGAGTCAGGGTGATAAATAGGTGGTGTCCGATGTGCTTCTCCTCTTCTGTCGTACTTTCTCTCCTTCTCTTCCTCTCTCCTCCTCTCCGGTCTCGGCTCACTGCACTCCCGGGCCAACAGCATGTTCATTCCTGTCAGCAAAAAGAGAATCACTGGAACAGCTAGATCTACATGCGCATGCACAAACACACACACATTTACACTTGTGCACACTCTCACACACTAATATAGACTCACAGAGACCCCAACACACCACCATCACTAGAGAGTGCTAGTCAGGTTGATAAAATAGGGTGACAGTGGGATGTTAATGTGTAAAATGCACTCAGAGATTCACTGACACACAGTCACACACTGAGCTTACAGTACATGCACAAACACACTCACAGCCAGAGTCTATTAGTGTTCACAATGCACACAGTCTGGATGAATTAACATCAGTGGTCACCAGCATCGACACTGCTCACACACTTGTTTATCACAGGCATTTTCTCCCTCCTTATTTGTGAGTGTGAGAGTGGGTGTGTATTTGGATTATTTGGTTGATCAGACTCCCAATTTTAGAAAGAAAGAAAATAAGAAAAATAAAGAACAAGGGGATGGAAGCCTGCAGTCTTTGCAAAATAAGGTGGTCAATACCTACCTCAGTCATGATGGATAGTGGCCCTGGAGTTAAAGCTGAATATAGTTTTATTCCTACTAACCTCTAGTGGCATGTGTCCTCCCAGAAAACCATTATCAAAGTAAATGCCTGTATCTCAAGCAGTGCCATATATTTAAGCCTATAAGAGCTCTGAACAGCACAGAGCTCCCTCATCCATTTCCAAAATCTCTCGAAACGGCCACCTGTCCAGATCTTATCAGTATATCTCAAATGGGAGCAACACATCATACACTGCATTCAGCCTTATAATAACATTGCCTGCAGTGTCAGTTCTCCCTCTCCAAACATTCTCAGTGTAGTGCACTTCCCTTGACCCCTCGCTAGGTGAGTGAGTGTGTCACTGGAGCTTTATTGAAGAACAATTGGTGTAAGCATCCCCTCAATGCTGCCATGCATCACCTGTTGTTTAATTGAAGAGGCTGAGCGCCTGCTAATGATCCTCTGCTTGACCCTGGGCCTGTTTTTGCATTGTTTTTAGCTTAGCACATGGCTAATAGCTAGCCTGAAGGCACACCGGCCTTGCTAAGGATCGAACACCAATTTCCTCCATGCCAAGGGCGAGCTTACCAAATCATTTGGAACACAAGAGAGAAGGTGCATACCTGCACACAAACGCAGCCAGGCGTTCTCTATATTTCCTGCCGCAACGCAGACTGTCATGCACAGACACACACTATAACTGAACCTATGTGGCCTGGGGGTGCGTTGAATAGGAACAGTGTAAGGTGCTATTTATTTAGCTGATGAGAGTGAACCTGTTAGTAAAGAGGCTGTGGTGGAGAGGCTCCTAACACCTCTGGAGAAATGGCTCTTTCCTTAACCCAGGAAGACTCTTTTAAAGAGGTCACAGAGGGTGAAGAGCAAAGACAGCATGCTACAAAAGAAAATTGAGCCTAAATGGAACAAGCTAGCTCACAGACCCACCCCACATCCCCTGCCATTTTTCTGAACATGTCTTTAAATTGGGTTGTAAAAATGTGTATCTCTCGGGTTTATATGAGAATCCAATCTGCAACAAGGAGGGGGTGAGCAACAGAGCAAGTGATAAAAACAAGTAAATCAATTTAGTTGCCGGATTTATTTTCCGATCACAGAGAGCAGTGAGTAATAAAAACTGTATTACACCAATGCTAAGCTTCGCTTGCATTTTTCATTTACGTGCATAGCATTTGCGTGTATGTGTGAATATATTTGTGCAAGACAGTTGCCTTCATCAGCAACAACAGCATTTTTGTATGTGTGCTTGTGGCGGAATTGTGTGTTTCTGTTCACCTAGCAAATACACATTAAAAGCCTACTGGGTGCCATTTAACAACACAGAAATATCTACTTTGGTATGTGCACAGATATAAACAGCTTCAAAGCCCCATCCCTGGCCTGCCCTTGCGCTGTGTCTGTATGTCACTCTCTTTATGACACTTATTATTGGAAAGTCAACACACATACGAGAATCCATGTGAGTAGAAAATCCCAGCCAATGTTTTGGAGTGTCATTTGGCAGGTGCAGTGGGGAGAATATTGGGAGAGGGGCAGCAAAATTGCCTCAAATAGAAAAACTATACAGGAAATAATTTACTTGGACTGTATGTCTCTAGGCACTCAACACTTAGAATGGGCTCTGCTACTTTAATTGAAAGGGAAAGAGAGACAAGGAAATAGAGAGAAAAGCTGTTACAAACAAGAGCATGATTTATGAAATCCATCCCTCTGTTCGTCAGAGCGAGCTCATTATGTATGCGCAACAGTGAGAGTGTGAGAAGACGGATGAGTCGTCCCGGTGGTGGAGGAAGAGGAATGGCGGCGTTAAACTCCGCCGGTAATCAACTGGTGAAATTAAACATCAAAACAACAGGAATGATTGTGTGCGGCAAAGCGATTTGTCTGCAATTAGCGACCAGTCGCATAACTCACACACAGGCACACATAAACACATTCACGCTTAATGGAACAAGACGTGTCACTGTGTGTGTATTTGTGTGCGTGTGCAGAAATACGGCACAAGATAACCATAAAAACAGTAAGTTAATAAACTTGAGAGACATTAACAGGACCTAGGGCAATTGGTGAACAGCTACTTCATTTGTCAGCAGCTTTTATTGAGCGCTTTCTGAGAGGTGGCTGCTTGTATTTATGGCCTTGTCTCTGTCATTTGTTTATGCTAGTTTAGTTAAGGTGAGAGAGAGAGGGAGAGAAAAAGGCCAAGGAGGAGAAAAGAGACATTTTTGTGTGCCTAGTATTTATAGTTTGATTGCATCTGAGGCAGAATCTTTAGCATAGTATCAAAGCCACTGTCATGACCTTTAAAGTGTTCATGATCAAAAATAAAGCAACATACGCCCTCACAATATCAGAACTAGACATCTGTGGTCTGTGTCAATGTTTCATATTTTTCTGCATTGGAAAAGACAGATGGAGTGGTTACCTGAGCCACTGAGAGCTGTAATTCTGAAAGTTTTTTGAATGTTGCCAGCGTAATTCATCATTGTATTGTAGCAAGCACTGTTTACCTCAGCAGCGGTGTCACACGTCTAACACTGAGTATCAGTGCTGCAAGCTTAGCAAGATTGCAAAGATAGTCACTGGTCCTTTAACTAACAACTGCTCTCATATTTCTTTCCTTCTGTCTAATTGAATTCCCTGTGTATCACAGGATTACTAGTTGTCTAAGCTTAAGCCTATACTTTTCTTAATCCTCAACATGATTGCCTGTGGTTGTCTCCGCTGACAGAATAACCTGTGCCAAACAACTCAGTCAAATTCTTTCAGAAGCTGCAGCAGCTATCCTTGGCGATGCAGATTTCTGTGCAGATGTGGCTACTGTACAGTCTACTTCCTGAAACAGTCTTGTGAATAAGTGATTAGTAGAGCTGGACGTCTACTGCCAGCCTGTGCTGCATTGGGAAAATTATGCTTCTGTGTGTTTTGTCAGTCTAGCAAGAATAGTAGCTGATTATGTTTCAAACATGTGCAATGGAGGTGTCGAATTAATTTTCCAGTATGTCATTGATTTGAGTGCTTTGTCTATATGCGCTCTAACTAACTTTAACTGTGCGCTATTATTTGACTACTTTGATTTGATCTGCTTCTTTCTTATCTCAATCATTATAGAACAACTTGAGTCAGCATGCAAATCAGACTGGACCACTTCTGACCAAAGTGCCCTGATTTGTCACAAATTGTCTGCCAGTGACACCATTTCATTTGCTGAAAGAGATAAAGCTTAGCACCCTGACCTACTATGAGTCAGACTTCTTGTCAAATAAGTGAAGCGTCCTAGCTAGTCCCTTTATTGAGATCTGAAATATGTTTTCTTTGCTTTCCTCTCTCCTCTGAACAGAAAATTGCCTCAGTGCAGCTCACTAGGGGGGCTGGGCCGGGATGGAATTGGGGGTGGGGGCTTTGGCTTCAAATGATTTGTGTGAATTGCTCACACACCGCATGTTGGCCTTTCACCTCATGCCACGAAGCAGGTGAAATGGGGTTGACCCAAACCCTGCTTTTTCGCAGCATGCAAAGGAAATAGAATTTGATATGATTCACATGACGTGATAGAGTTCATCAGATCACAAAAACTTGAGGGCCATCTCCAAAATCCAAATCTGCCAGTGTCTCTTTTTGGACAATACCCACCCCTCTTGATCTCTATTTCCTCCTGTATTCTTCAATCTATCTTTTCCTCTTTACTTCTGACCTTTTCATTTTTGAGTTCCTCTATACCAATCTGCTCTTCCATCTTGTCGTCTACACTCTCTCTCAATCCTGCCATACTACTGACCTTTCAGTTTCATTCTTCTTCCATTTCTCCACCTCTCTTCTCCTCCTGGTCTAGGCTGTAATTCAGCTTGTTTCAGGGCCAGTTAGGCAGCCAGTGGAGTTAATCTGTCTTTTCAGGTCATAAATCACTGCTTGGCATCTCTCTCTCTTTCTCTATCTGTCTATCTCTCTGTCCCACTCTCGCTCTCTTTTGCTTTTTTCTCCCTCTTCCTTGCTCTTAACTGCTGCATGGATGTAGAGCATACTTTGAGGTGATTGCGTCTGACAGTCAATGCCGGTGTTCTTTGCATGCGTGTTTGTGTGCGCATGTGATAGTCTGTGTGTGGTTATCACTGCTTTAACACCCAACAGATAGGGAGTGAAACTACATACTCTGGAAGTGCCACAGCCAATAAGAAAAGATTGTTGAAATGTCAAGACCAATCAGAAGTGATGCTCCTCTCTGTAGTGCAGTTTGGATATGGGTGTGTGATTGTGTGTGTGTCTCAGCCTTTTTGCAAACACAACAATGTGCTAGTAACCCTGGCTAAAACTTCAATCATAAGAAGAGCAAATTCTTTTTGAACTTGCCGCAGAAGAATTAAAGCTGACTCAGAGCATGCACGTATGCGTGCAAGCCTGTGTGTGTGTGTTTGTGTGTGTGTGTGTGTGTGTGTGTGTGTGTGTGTGTGTGTGTTTTGACATATCTACAACCAGGCAGGTGCAAGGGAAACTGCTGGCCCTGGCAACACACAAAACCACATCAGGAACTAGACTGGCAGAATGGATGGGGGGAGAAATACAGAAGAAAGAAGGGGGGAAGTAGAGAAAACAGCTTAGCGTAGCAGGAGGGTGGATAGAGAAAGAAGGGGAACGCGGGAGGAGAGTGAAGTTGAATAGCAGGAGGGCGGGAGTGGGAGAGCGGGTGAATGAATGTGTTGTGGATCCATTGTCCCAAGCTTCTGAATGGAGTGTTAGTAAGCTAAGTAGTAACTGGTATTTTACAGCTCCGAGGCCATATCAGCTGCAGTGGGCAAACAATACCCTTTCATAAGCAACATTCAGCAATGGTAAAAAACACTTAAAACTGTACTACTGTGGATCTAAAGAGGGGTGAAGTGTTTTCAAAGTCGATGGTTATGTGAGAGAAGACACATCAGTGGAGAGGGAGAGGGTAGAGGGAGGAAAAGCTAATGAAGGACAGACACAGCAAGAACTGAACAAGCGGGATACAATATTTTTCTCATTTTGGCTTTAATGTTACATTTTTTAACCAATGTGTTAATTAAGTGTTGTATCGTCTCTATTAGAAAGTGTGCTACATCATCAACCTATCATTATCAACTGTGTTCAAATTTATCACAAAGCTGTGTTTCGTATTTGCGTGTGTGTGTGTGTGTTTGTGTGTGTTTGTGTGTGTATGCTTGCGTGCGTGCATGTGTGTGTGTGTGTGTGTGTATGTTTGGGGTTGTGGTGTAAATAATCTCCAGGCTCTCTCTGCTAGCTGCAGGTTTGCAGGGTCCCAAAGATTAGCTTCCCTTCTCTCTCTGAGCTTTGAGCTATGTTCAGCACCTTAAAACGCTCGCCAACCACTCTGTATGTAAGACACGATAATTTGACTACCACTTCGATAACAAAAGCCTGTGTGGACTAGAAATGTTAAGATTTGTATTTGCTAAAGACGTTTTCAACCTTTCTTTTTCTTTCTCTCTCTGTCTACCCCCCACACTAAGTGAGAAATGCTGAGACGCCAGTCATTATGAGCAGAGTCGCCCAGCATGGGGACCCTGAACGCAAACCTATCCATGGCATTAGAACAACAAGCCCTGTGACGAATGGGAGAAAATAAAGGAGTCGCACCGTGTACGTGTGTGTGTGTATGTCCGCAGCTACACGTTTGCCATTCTGATTTGTTGAGAAAGAGGGAGATTCAGATTCGAGCACTCTGACTCTATTGCACTGCAGAATTGTGATAAGGGCCACACACACACACACACACACACACACACACACACACACACACACACACACACACACACACACACACACACACACACACACACACACACACACACACAAACACACACACACAGATACACACAAACACATAATCATTCACCTAATCTGCAACTGCATTCCCTACTGCAGTGCCCACTCTGCTCTGCATATAGATTTTGAGGAAGATAGTCCGCAAGGAAGGTTCTGCGCAAGTATCGCAGGAGAGGGACCCTCAAAAACAAACACACTTTTGCATGCTCACGTTGAAAGCCACGTACAGAAGTGCTGCAGCAGGAGCAACAGTTGGCACTAGTTTACCTCCCCAAACCCATGAGACCTCCTTTCATAGACCCCAGAGACCTCAGCCTCCCTCCTAATGCTCCTCCATCCCTTTCCAATTCATCCTCTCCTCTGTTCCGTTCCTCCCCCTCCTCTGCCCTTCCCGCCCCAGAGAGTTCTCAGTTCTGACAGAACAGTTAATCATACACTCTCTGCAGGTCTCATCCTGTGTGTGTGTGTGTGTGTGTGTGTGTGCACGCATATATAAGTGTGCACGCCTGTGTCCAGATGTACACCTTCATTTTCAGCAAGACAAAGGATTTATCTTTCTCACCTCCATTTGTCACTCATGTCTTTTAACTTTTTTCAACCCCACTTTTGCCTGAAGTTCATCTCTCATGCCACCATAAAAAATGCAAACAAGTACATAAAAGAAAAGATTGTTTTCAATAGTAAGCCTTGTGTTGGTCAAGATCCCAAAATGCTGGATCCTACAGCTTATAATGCAACTTTATGGTATAATAATAATGAAAAGTATTTTTTTAGACTGGAAAGCATCCTTCAGGGCCAGGCAAGACATTATATAATTATTTCCACTCCCAATGACAAAGTAAACTTATCTTGATGTGGCCTATCCTGCTGGTTGAGGCATATACCACATAACTGCAAATGACTGGTTCTCCCTTTGCTTTCTGTCATCTATCTATTGATACCATCTAATAAAGGTATAAAATACTTGTTTGTATATATATAAACTGATCTTTATATGTAAAATTAGTGGAATGCCCCTTTACAAAGAAGCTAAATGGTATTGGTGTAGAAGCTGGTCATCCTGTGTCTGCTACGGTAGATTTCTCCTTCTATGACTGTTGTGAGTCCGGACAGAAGCCCTGTTACAAACTAAAATCTGTAACCTTCCCACACATTGTCACCTTCGCCTGCAGTGAGAGGTCTCCAGCAAAGGTGACCAAGTTGTTATGAAAGGTTGTGTGGAAACCTGCATTATTTGAATCATCCATTGCAAGAGCTTGAAAAATATCTCTCCCAGTGAGGTGTGAACCTACTGGGCTTAAGCTTGATCTTGATGCGTGAAACTACAAAGGTGGTGTGAAATGTGTCGCTTCGAGTATGCTGGCTCAGTTTTAAGTGGACTTTATTGGCACTGTCAGCCAGGACAGGAGCAACCTGACAAGTCACAACTATCTGATCAACTCACTGGCAGAGTATGGAGAGAGTCTCCAACTTTGGTTAATGTGCTGGCATTTTCATTTTTACTTCACCACGCAAAGTAATATATTAGCTAATTATTATTTACAAATCCTTTTGGAATCCAACTTTATGTTTAAGAAATACTGAATAAATGTGTAAAATATCTATCTTAATTTAAAGTTATGAGCCCCAATATCACATACACATAATTTTTGTTTTTGTTTATTTTTTTCAGACAGCAGTAAACTATTATGTATATATACTGTATGTATGTTCATCAGCAACAAACAATTCAAGAAAGTGGTATCAAAGTATCAAAATAGACAGAGAAAAGACAAAGTTGAACAGCAAAGCATGTAACTCCGTGATATTTACCTCTGCAAGCATTAATTTATTATTGCTAAAGAATGCATTGCTGCTTTGTGTAGTGATGATAGAATCGACAATGATGTGCATGATTCCCTTGTTATGATAGTGACAGTGACACATTTTAGTTGAACCTACAACATTATTCTTGTTTTCCAAATCCTGCTGAGAAACAAGTCATTTAATTACTGATATATTCTTCAGGTGATAGTAGGCTGACCCTGTAATATCTTAATATGACTGTTAAGATTCATGTCTGAGTCAATGACTACATCAAGATTTGGCTTGTCGTTTTTAACAAACTGATTGAAGTTGAGCTTTTATCATTCTTTCTTGTCTCCAGAAACAATTAGTTCAGTTTGGTCTTTGTTCAAATTAAGAAACTCCTGGCACAGCCCATTCTTGATTTGTCCAATGCACTTACTGAGTGCTTGTAAATGTAAATCTGTGTGTCTTCTGCATAATTATGGTAACATATTTTGCTGTTTTCCATAATCTAAGCTAGTGGGAGCATGAAGCTGTTGAACAGAAGAGGCCCCAAAATTGAGCCTTGGGGAACTCCACAAGTCATTTTTGTTTACTCAAATGTGTAATTACCTATAGTCACAAAGTAGTTCCTGCCCTTTAAGTAGAATTCTAACCAGTTTACTAATGAGCTAGAAAGTCCCTCCCAGTTGGTCTATCAATATGTTGTGGTTTACTGTGTCGAATGCAGCACTGAGATCCAATAATACCAAAACTGAAATTTTGTCTTTAAGTGGATGTCATTGAAGACCTTAACTGGAGCTTTCTGAGTGCTGTAGCATGGTTAAAATCCTGACAGGAAGACATCAAAACATTTTAAATCCAAGAAGTTCAGTGGTTGAACAACAGCTTTTCCAATGCTTTTACCTAAAAATGGGAGGTTTGATATGGGCCTATAATTAATCATTAGTAAAGTGTATAGATTGTTCTTATTTAAGGGTGGCTTGTAATTGCAGCTTTCAGGGCCTTTGGGAAGAAACTTTTGAAGATGTACAGTAGCTTTGATGTCTGCCATGTGGGCACTAATTGACAGCTGTGATTGACAGTTTGCTTACCTGCAGCTCTCCCTGGCTCCATGACTTACATCAAGTCAGATTATCTGTTAATCATGTATCTGTTAAACACATGTTAGCTCATGTGTAAAGTAGTGTAAAATAGCTCATGTGTGCCCCGCTCTGTGTTTCCAAGATAGTTGGGCATGTTTCCGCTGCACCCCCTTATTTGGGGGGTCCTGACTCCAAATGGAAAAGAGAATCGACTGCAACTCTGGTCTTCAAACTGATTCCAATGCAAACCAATGGGTGATGTCACACTTGGCCACATTCATCTTTATATACAGCCTATGAAGGGGATCAAAAATAAATGACAATTCCCACATTCATCACAAGGAACATGTACTACAGTCTGGTTTGTTCATGTATTTTTAGTTTAAAACACAATGGTACAGAGGAAGAAGCTATATCAGACAATACTTGATAGTTGGATCAATTAAAAGAGTTTTCATGGGATTGCTGACAATAAGAAAACAAAATATAACTATACTGATCCTTAAAGGCAAATGAATGTCCATAATGGTAAATGATTTATGGATTTTAATGCATCCCTCAGACATCAAGGGCATTTACATCCTCCTACCTCATATTTGTTTCCAGATTAAGATTCAGGAACAATTCTTGTCTTTGGAGCTGTCACTAGTCAAAACACTACCCACCACCTTTAACTCACTCACAACAGTCAAAGCGCTACATCCCACACACACATAGTGCTGGACTCAAGTGTTATAGTTAGTTAATATAAGTTAGCTATTGCCAAGAAAGGATCCTTAAACACTTCAAAACTCAATGGTTGGTTATAAAGGGGTTCCAAAATCAAGTTGTGAATAGAGTTTGGTCATATGGAGAAAAGTGAAATAAAATGGTGTGATATAACGTGTGAAAGAGAGTTTTGCATTAATTTTTTCCAATGGAGTCAATTACTGAACTTTGAAGTTTTCCAAAAAAACAACAACTTTGGTTTATATTCTCATGTTCACACATTACACTGAAGGCTGCTGATAAATTAATGCATGAGTCAATCCATCCTCGTTCTCCCCCATGCTGATAAGATATGCTGATGGACACACAAACCCTCCCATCGAGTGTGCATGAAAGTGTGGGTGTGAGTGAATATTAAAAGTCAGCAATTCTGAGGTGTGAAAATTGCTCTTGCTCTCCAGGATATTTTTAATTTCCTATTAAACATCATTACACTCGCATGATTATGCATGGAAACCACACCCATGCACGTGTGCACACACACTACACACATATTATGCACCATCTCTCTCTGTCAAAGACAAACTCACCAAGTTCACACTACGTGACTGCCCATGTGATGCTCATCCTTGTCCTCCCTTTCATTAGACGGGGGGCGGCTGAGCTATTCTGGGAGAGAACGGTAACTCTTTGTTGGTTGCTCAGCTGAAGAGACGTCACCAATGGCAACTGAGACCTATGGCCTCCCCCCTGTGGTGTCCAGCTCTCATACTTGTGGTTGTGAGAGTCCATATCTGTCTGTGTGTGTTTCTATGGGTTCATTCCACTATGTGTGCAGACTTTGAGTGTATACCTGTGTTTTGCATGTGTGTACAGACGAAACAGGATGCAATGTATCACTCACAGATCTATAACAGTGGCACAGAGCGAGGGATGAACACGTTAGTGTCAGTTGCAGATGAGGGAGACTAGCAGAGGAGAGGAGTGATGTGACGGTTATCGATCCTGCCTGGTAATTACAGCGCGATTTATTACCAGAGTGGTGGGGGCGGTGAGGGAAAGACAGGAGAGAGAAGGTATCATATTTAGTTTGGGGTTGTAAGTCAGGTTTTTGGCGAGAGTGAACAAGGTCAAAGAGAGACAGAGATAGATCACTTTACTCCTCTCTCCCTTGAGTGCTGTGCGATCTGATCACTGTTGTGCTTTCTGACATACTCCCCTGTCCTTTCTCACCCCACTCATTCCTATTTTCTAAATCTGACCATATAATGCAGATAACACTGATTCTCAACACAAGCACTCATGTTTGTTTTCTTAACCATGATCCAATTGACTGGGGTACCCACAGACCCCACAGGTATGCTTTTTGGTATGTATCATTCCAATTTTTCATGACTTTGTCAATAATTTTTTTCCTCGTGACTTCATATCATTGTTTTCAGTTTCTGTTTTAATTAGTGCTTTTTAAAAATACCAATGGGGTCCTGGGGGACTCCAGTCAAAAGCACCCAGTTATGCCTATGTAGATTTAATAAATGGACCTAATTATTGAGTTCAAGTTTGCCATGGGTCATAATTTAAAGTATCACACACACTATGGGGGGTGGGGGTACTCTGTCAGTCATTTTGAAGGAGACAGACACAGATATAGCAGACATAGATTTCATCATGTGCTCTGCCAAAGACCCTAAATACTGTTTTTCACAGGGCTTTATTGGGAAAGGGTTAAAATTTTGGATTACATTAATTTCATAACTAATAATGTTTTGAGAAGAAATAAGTTAACATTTTGTTTTTGGTTGGTGGTTGATGGTTGCTTCTTACAGCAGTTTATCCTTGGGGTCCCCAGGCAACCCAGTCAGTAGTCTTTCTATGTAAAATATGTTGGTAGTATGAGGGTTAACGCAACTGAAAAGCCCAAATCCACAATAGCCTTCTTACTATTTTATTTAGGGCATCGTGCACATAATAGTAAGCATTTAAAAGTAGAAATAGAAATTATAATAATAGAAAAAATGTGAAATTTGTTTCAATCCAAATTTGAAATATTGTCATTTATTGTGTCATTTTTTTCAAAACTTTCCTGAATTTTAATTGGGTGTGATTATAATGATAGTGGTACATGGAATAAATATAGTATGTTTACCATGTTGCAGGCGAGGCTCAGTGAGTTAGAAGTGTGGTTCTGCACCATGGGAACCCAGTTGTTAGCTAATGTGGTTAGCCAGCCCCCAGTAGACGGTGCAGGTGTCAGTCAAAACATGATCTGCCATGACTACATAGTCTCAAGAAATAAAACAAAAAAACTAGCTTCTTTTTTTTTTAAAAACTAGGTTTTCTAGTAGTTATGAACGTTTATTTCACTCAGATTTTTGTGGATGCTTTATGAGACATTCAACTTTGATGTCATATGTGCATTTTCACTATTTTGCGCCAAAATTTCCAGAGGCTTTAAAAAATCTTTCATACATTTAGCCTTTCCATGCATGGTGCCTTTTTGCTTGTCAGAAGCTTCACTTGTAATCAGTGTTGAGATGAAGTGTTGATATGATATGAAATGAAGGTGCGCTCTGTCACTCTTACAACAAGCCTGCCAGTGTTTGCGGCTTGTAAAAGTGTAGGAGTGTTGGGTTGTTTACAGAGATGTGTGGGCGTTAAGCATGATCTTGTGGGTATGTGTGTGCATTTATGTGTGTTTCTGTTTGTGTGGATGCAATATTGTTCCTGAATATGTCAAAAACTATGTACTTATTGGCGAACCACATCCTGTCTTTCAATGAGTCACAGAGAAAAACACACGTACAAAAGCACACGGCTATGATTCTTCTTCTCATGTCGATGTTTTATTAAACTATAGAAACATACTGATCATTTCTTCTTTTCCTGACCACTTTCTGTTTGTATAAATATTCACCACCTACACTTTAGGTCTTAATACTTCTGGCCCCATTATACAACTAACAATCATTACAAACTAATTTAGTTTTTTTTTTTGCCTAGCTTTGCTTTCTTCAGTAAACAAAAGCTCATTGTGTATTGAAGTAAACATTTCATTTATAATAAAATATAATATAATATATACATATATATATATATATATATATATATATATATATATATATATATATATATATATATAAACACAGAGAAAAGACACAGCTAACTGTTCAAACAAAAAGATAGAAAGCAAAAGCAAAACGTGTAAGAGGATGCAAACTATTTTTTTCTTACTCTCAGTGAGATTAGTATGTATACATTGTACCTTATAACATAAACCAAGCCTCAATTTCCACTGTAGACTTTTTTTTTTCTTCAAAGCAATATACTGAATATGGCCTGTTATAGGAGTATCATGTTATACTGGCGGAGGGATTAGATTAAAATAAGAATAAGAAGTTTATCTGGGACTGCTAAATAAGGAATACATTTGATTTTATTCATAGCAGAGCATAGTTTGCTGGTGTATGTAGGTAATGCTGCTACTGGCAGCATTCCAGTAATAGATTGATTTAGGTCTGGTTATTCTATACAGTATAGACCCAAAGATGGAAGAAGAAAATCTCTTTCTCTTGCTGTGCATGTGCACGTGTACATGTGTATGCTATCCTGCACGTGTATCTTTGCCCTATCAATCTGTAAGCACTGTATTGATTGGCCAAAAGATATTTCCTCTAATGTGCTTGGGGGTGAGGGGGGGGGGTCGACAGCTTTCACTTAGCCCCCGAGCTCTTAAGAGAAACATCTATCTATCAACATTTCCAGGCATGGGGAGGGCTCGGGATTTGGGTAGGTGGTTCGATCTCACACATGCACACACAAGCAAGAGCAGGAATAGTTAAAATAGCAACAGCTATAAGCAAAGCTCAAGCATGTTGTTGTTTACACTGTGGGAGGCAAAAAGCTGATGCATCTCAGAGAGCTGGTAGTTTGAGCAATAGATTCTGAGCTTTGTGGAAACAGCCAGGAGAGGAGAGTATCATTATTAGTGCCAGGGTCTAGTATGTGTTCAGTGCAAGTATGCAACAATCTGACCGTTGTTTTGTTTTGTTTTTAATTAGGTGGGTATTACGTGAACGTTGCACTGTCTGGATGCCTCCTGCCCTGACTCCAGGGATGATGTGATGCATTGTGATGATAATTTCTTTCCCTGTTTTTACACTTTGGCTCCATTTGTTCTCTTCAGGCTTCACATAGGACTAGAAACTCACAGAGCCACCATTTAGCTCTCAGCAGGGAGAGAGAAGAGGGGGAATCAGTCGCTCCTCCTCTCTTATCTCTCACTTAACAAAAGCCTCTGATGAAGACAACAAGCATTCTGCCTCTCTCGCTCTCTGTCTCTCTTGCTCTCTCTCATTTGTCTCTGGCTCTCCTCTGTTTAACAGTCAGAGTGCTAGTTGAACATGGCAGCTCTGACACTTTTCACATCTCTAGTCCTTTGTTGTGTGTGCTTTCACGTGTGTATGAGTGACTGAATCCTTGTGTGTGTTGTTGTACATAGACTTGCTGGAGCATTTGCGCACATATGTGTCTGCATGCATTCTCATTCTCAGTTTTCACAGCAGTTATTCTATTGTTTGTGGCGATTAACATGTCTGCAATTATCTTTAAGGTTTGCACACACGTGGAAACATATTCATATTGTAGCTTATGCTGTACTCTATGCACAGCTGTCTACTTCTCATTTCTGGCTTATTGTCTCCAACTAGCACCACGGCAGAAGTGGTTCTTAGCTTGTAATGTGGAGGAAATGGGTGAACAGCCTCTCTAATTACACTTCACCCACTGACACTAATTTACATACAAACACAATCACACTCCAATCCAAACCTTCATTATCTCTGGATTCCATTCTGGAGGGCATTATATTTTGGCTGGTATATTTGATTCAAGCTCTGTTTCACAGCACCACTGTTTAGTCATTACGCTAATTGAGAGCCACAGTGTTGGGACGTTTCCAGTGAGAATGTGACCCAAGAACATCTACATTTCTCAAACTAAATGAAGGCTAAGTAAAAGGAGCATGATACTAGTATGAAAATGGGTTTTTCTCAGCCTGCTGAGCTCATTATGCAATGTGTGTGTGCATGCCTGTTTGTGTGGGGCCTTGGTGCATAACGTTGTATGTAGCCCACAATCAGACTCAACATCACCCTCAGCACAACTTTTTCTGTGGGCTCATGCATATTCTTCACACTTCTGACTCGGGTTCTCTCAAACCCCATGCACACAGTCTAAATAAGCTCTATTGTAAACCCATTACAATGTGAATGAGGGGCCCACCAGCTCTATTGAGAAGAGCATGAGTGAGTGTGTGTCAGTGCAAATAGGTTAGAGAGATTGATGAACTAGTAGGAAGGGAAAAGGGAACACCTAATCAAGTTAAAACACTTTGTGATTGACATTCCTTTCCTGGTTGATTGACATTCTACCGAACTAGGCCTAATGGGGCTGATTCCTAAGTGTGTGTGTGTGTGTGTGTGTGTGTGTGTGTGCGTGCATGAGTGTATTTTGAATACTGAGTGTCAGAAAAATATTGTATTAATTCCTATGATTGATACTATCACTGATTTACTTACATTTTGTGCACTAGCTACAGTTGAAATGTTCCTCCAAGTCGTCCCTGGTTTCATCCTTGAGCACTACAACTTGTGCAAGAAGCGAGAGAATCAGAAAGGCGCGCCATTAACTTGCACCGGTGCGTATCCGCCTGTGACATTCCTCATCCGCCTAACACCAACTAACGGACCGTGAGCTTTAACCGGGACCGTGATCGCTGGTGCCCAGAAAAAAAAGGCTGTTTGTGTCAATCAACCCGAGCCCCCTCCCATTCTTCCCTTCTATCTCTCCCTCTCTCTCTCTCCCACCCTCGATCGCCTCCACTTGTGTAGGCGCTCTTAAACCAGAGCATTTACGCACGGCAGTCAGTCGTTAACGGCAGCCTGATATCGGTGCTCTTCCGTCTACCTAATCTCCACCTTAAGAGCAGAGATAAAGGGACAAGTGAGCATAGCAGGTGAAAGAGGGGGAGACAGCGGGGGAGACGAGCGTGAGAGAAAGAGGAGAATGATGAGGGGGGGGGGGGGGGGGGGGGGGGGGGGGGGGGGGGGGGGGGGGGGGTGGAGAGCGAGTCATTCCGGCTGGCCGCCCCTACTGTGTAGTGGAGGGTAGAGAGAGAGAGAGGAGATGGCACAACGCTTCAGCATTCAAAACACACGGGAGTTGTACGCCGTCGAGACCGGAGCCCCGGACCAGCCCGAAGCAGCATCACACTCACCGCTCTCCCGTCGTGTCCTCATCCCGCTCGGCAGCGCCTCAGCCTCGGTAAGAGGTAAGTGGGCGAGTCGGTGCTAGATCTTAACATAAACTTCACTGGCAGGAGACGGGATGGAAAACACCCCTGGAAGCATTTTAGTTAATCTTTCAGCCTGTTAAAAGTCTGGGATGTTAATTATGCTTGTTTTCTTGCTCATATTTTGCTCGAATTTAACAACACAAACACAAATCGATTTATTTCTACTTCTGAATATTTTCCTCAATTTTTTAAACATTTATCCTTTACTTGACACCACGAACCATTCGTCAATTTACCAGTTAATCCATCATTTAAAAAAAATAATTGCATAACTTTCCCCTAGCTTTAAAAAAATATTGCACTTATGAAGAAATAATTCTATGATGTCCAATGAGTCAAAAACAGAAAAAGGACAAAGTGCCTTTGGAGTTCATTTTGAAGTAGTATATAATCTTTGGTTTCCACGTTAAATAAAAAAAATGGTTCAAAACTTTTCTTATGTAACATTTTCAAAATGCATACAGTACTGTATAGGCCTTGCATTTTTAGTTTCTATTGCATAATTTAGAACACTATAGGGAGATATTTATTAACATGTAAAACTCCCATATAAAGTCTGTGTTAAGTCTAATTCCAGCGCCCTCCTGTGGCTCCTAATAGTGAGACACATGCATACCTATAGTATAATATGTTGAACCAGCACTCATAATTGAGACACTCAGCTGCTTGTCAGATTAAATGTGTTTTCTGCTTTTAAATTTGAATGTTTGAATGAACCTCCTTCAAGACTAAGAGCTCTTCTTAGCACATAAGAGACAATCTGTGGTGTGTAACTAAACTCTTACTCCAAAGTAAAAAACAAACAACATAATTAGTATACTTATTCAAGAATTCAAGAACAGATTAAGATGACACACATTTTATTTAAGAAACTATCACTACTTTTCCACTGCGTTGGAATAGCGCTAAAGAAAACTCTTGTTCTTGTCTTTTTCACTTTCTGGTATCGTACTAAAGGTATATGACTGGAGTTCTTAATCTATGACCTTCTCCTTGCTCAAGACAAATTTCCTCCTTGAAGACAATAAAGTTTATTCTGGTTCTGATTCTGACTTAAGGCAAGGAGCAAGAAGAGAATGATGGGTAAGGAAGGAAAGACTATTGATATTCAAAAAGACAGAAGGACAGAATGAGGGGTGTAGGAAGATAGAGAATGAGAGAGAGGGGGGTGCGTAGAGAGAAAAAGAGAGCGAGAAAGAGATGCTGTGGGATCTTTTCTTCTCCCTGGCTCCCGGCACATACATTAAGATGCTAATCCTGGTCTTTTTTGTCTCTTTCTATAATTCATTGCATTTTGTTCCTCTCTCTGCTCTTTTTCTCTGTCTCTCTTATTCTTGCACTTCTCGCTCTCGTTTTCCTCTGTACTGTCACAGGCTCCCCCAGATTAGTGCTCCTGGCAAACGGATTCCAACTCTAATTTTGTGGTATTTCAGATGATTAGGTTTAGAAATAGGACAGAAGTGCACAGAGTTTGGCGCAATTAGAGAAATTCTCTGTAGAGCTTTATGGGACTGATTAGTTGAGCTCCCATCCACGTCCCCACACTGCTGTATTAACACACAACCAGCTGTTGTTTATTTGTGAGGATTGACTTTTGTGTTGTGTTTGTGCTTTTAACTGTGATGTCACTTTGTGTGTGTGTGTGTGTGTGTGTGTGTGTGTGTGTGCGTATGTACGCCAGAGGTTAGATAAGCCCTAAGGATGCAAGTTGTTTTCAATCAGATCTGTAGTTACCAGCTGTGCCCTCACATTCCCGAGGGTTGCACAACCTAGGTACACACACACCCGCAAGCACGTACGCAGAGAACTAATGCATACTATTCAACCTTGCCCAGAAAATTCACTCTTTCTTCTTTTCTCCTTGTCCCCTTTTTCTGCAGACATTAATCATAACTCGCTCCATCTCTGCATGTGATTCCACAGGGAAGCTTGGAAGAAGAGTACCTCGACTGTGTTTCTTCAATGAAGACTCCCCGACATCCAGCAAAGCTTTCTTCTCCACCTGCCATGGTGACATGACACACCCCTGAGTGGCTTTGCTCCTTTCTCACACACATAGACAATCTCTTGGGCTCCTCAAACCCCCAAAAAGCCGTTCACATACTCTCTGGGCTTTAGCGAACTAAAAAAGACTCTCTTACGCACAACACCTCCTGGGTTTGCAATGACAGTGGCTGTGCGATTCCGTCGCCACTTACGGAGGCTCCTGCTCCTGCTGGCCTCCTGCTGTCTTCTCTCCCTCCTCCTCTCTGCTTACTTTCTGTTTACGAACTCCTCACCTTCCATGCAACTTGGACAATCACCTGAGCCTGCCTGCTCCCAGCCGCTCTCCATGTCCCCATACCGTCAACTCCCATACCCGTACCCCCCTAACCCACCTCACACACATGTCCAAACTGACCCTGTAGTGCTAGTGCTAGTGGAGTCCCAGTATTCCCAGCTAGGTCAGGACATTGTGGCTATATTGGAGTCAGCACACTTCCAGTTCCGCATGGAGATTGCCTCAGGGAAGGGCGACCTTCCGCCACTGACAGAAAAGGGCCGGGGACGATATTCACTCATCATTTATGAGAATCTGCTAAAGTATGTACATGCAGACACGTGGAACAGACAGCTGTTGCATCAATATTGTACTGAGTACAGAGTGGGTATCATAGGTTTTTACCGCTCCACCGAGAACTCCCCACCTCTCCTCAAACTCCGAGGCCTCCCGCTGGTGCTTAGGACCAACCAGGTGCTGTGGGACTGCTGCGTGGTATCTAGCTCTCCTCTCCTCCAACTAACCAAGCCTGGCACGGATCGAGGGGCTTTACCTGGGGAGGACTGGACCTCCTTCTCGTCCAATCACTCCACGTATCAGGCTGTGCTGCATGCACGGGCCAAGGAGGGATCAGGGGCAGGTAGTGGTGATAATTCAGGGCCTGGCTTCAATCTAGGCCTGCAAGCCACAGTTGTACAGGACATGGGACTCTATGATGGGGTGAGGAGGGTGCTTTTTGGCCAGGGACTGGGCTACTGGCTCCACAGACTCATCCTGGTGGACGCCATCTCCTACCTCACAGACAGGAAGCTTACTTTGGGCTTGGACCGGCACATTCTGGTGGATATAGATGACATTTTCGTGGGGAAGGAAGGGACGCGGATGAACGCCAAGGATGTGAAGGTATTTGGGGTGATGGGTGTGTGATCATGTGTATTAGAGAGAGACAGAGTGGGATAGAGAGGATGAATTCCTGTCAGGTCAGTGGAGTTATGCTATCAACTTCTAAAAACAGAATTTGATGGCTTTGCACTGTTGAAGATAAGAAATGTTTACTTATTGCACTCTAAGTCTGACACCTCAGCAAAAGATTTAACCAGGAGTTTATTTCAGAGGATTTAAGTTTGGGCATGGGTGCACCGAGGGGGTATTTGGGAAAGCTCATGCGTGCGTGTGTGTAATGTCTATGCTTGTTCTGTGCCAAGTGCGTTCTGTCTAAAGCATATGTGTTGGGGTACACCAATAGGGTATTTATCTCAAATGGAGGTTTAGCCAGAAGTAAAGAGGCCATTTAAGGGAACAAAGACGTAGAGTGAAAGAGGAAAAGAGGAGGGGTGCGGGAGAAAAAGAGAGGTAGTGAATGAGCCTTTGAAAAGATGAATGGCACTTATTCCTCTTTTCCCACGTTCCTCCTCTTAGGGAGACTAAAGGAGAGTCAGCCATGCAGCCTGCCTCTCAAGATAGCTATTGTTTCAACACACACGCTTGCATGAGCAAACACATACACATATAGACATGCACTTCCACACTTGTATACATACAGAAATACAGTATTTGCACACACTAAAACTTCATGTCTGCGGGAAGCTAACATCTTGAAGAGAAAAAAATCTCAGGTTTGCTGGAATGTTGATAAAACCCTTCAACATGAGGAATTTAGTTTTAAATCTGTGGTCACATTTTCCCACTATGTCGTCACTAAGGAGCACTGAAGGGAAACAGATTGTGTTTGGTGGGTAGGGCTGGGACAGTTTCCGGTTTTGCCTCTCTAGTCTGGTTTACTAGCTTAAACCAGTGTTACGTGAATTTATTGAAGAGGCATTTGTCATTTAGAGACATAAATTGATAGTATATCACACTGGCACACAGTTAATTTTTTCTCACATAAATGATATTTGGAAAAACTGACCACATAACACCTGGGAAATAATTAAATCTTTATAAAGTGACATAAAGTGTACTACAGTTAACATTTTAACAGCTTAATCTCCACCATAATTGCTGCGGGTTTGTGCAAAATGCGTTCTGGGATACTAGCCTAAGCCGCCTTCGGACAACCAATAGTGTCACTTCATAACTCAGTTAGTGTCTCACTCAGTCACTCAGTAAGGGATAGACAATCATGTCTGTAGAGCTGGTCCCGCTGTTGTGATGTTGAATGGTTGTTAGAAATAAAAAACATGATGTGTCACACACTTTTCCTAATTGTGGTGCAGCTAAACTCTCATTCATGGGCTCTCATTATGTTGCACTCGGGAGCAGCTGAGTCATGTGTAACAAGCAACATTACCGGTCTGGTCCAGTATTTGGTTTAATATCAAACAGGTTTGAACATTTTTACAACAGCCCAGCCCTATTGCTGGGTTTTCATGTGTGGGAGTGTGTGTGTGGGACTCTAAGACAGGTGAGATTTATGTGATGTGCATGAGCTAAGGCCAAAGGATATACATGATATGGAGGTTTATATATATATGTGTGTGTGTGTGTGCATGGGTGTTATCTGAATCCCTACTTTAGATTAGAATGTCACTTTCTGTCAATGGCTGTGGCAACACCTGTCCTGTGAGGCCAAATGAGCCACCTGTCCGTGGCTGAAACTTGGGGAGGATATGAGAGGAATGGGGAGGTTGAGAAAACAGGAGTGCAGTGGGCGGTGAAGTGGAGAGGAATTCCACCCTTGAATATAAAAAAGAAGCTTGTATCAAAAAAGGATAGAAGAGTGCATATAACACCCCCCCCCCCCCCCCCCCCACACACACACACACACACACACACACACACACACACACACACACACACACACACACACACACACACACGCACACACTCACTCAAAAATGAGCACACAACCACTCTCTAGTTGGGAGTTTTCATTTTAAGTCTGCCTGACTCTTCAGCTTTGTAACATAAATATACATGAGGACGAACCAGTGCCGTAACAGAAGGACAGGGAAATGGGGATAGAGGAAGAGGTCGAGAGAGAGAGATGAAGAGATGGATAGATAGTGAGAGGGGCAGAAAAAAATAGAGATTGATTCCATTTGAAACACTCACAGTGCTCAAACATTTCTTCTCTCCTTCAGGATAGTTGGCAAACACAGAGAGGAAGACTAGAGGACAAAATTAGGAAAAGAGTTGGATGCAGACAGGAAGAGAGGGGAAGGCAGTGTGCGGTGCCTAGGGGAAGAGCTAGCAGCTAACTTTACGCAATTTCAGAGAAACAAAATGCTGAAGGGAAATGATGAAGCAGAGGGGAGGAGGTGCAGAGGCAGAAATATGGTGATTTGTAGCAACCCTCCACAGAGAGCCTCGGGTACAGTTGTCAGATTACAGTCTGAACAAGGCATATTTTAAGTGACAAGTAAACGTGTAAACCATATGTATTCGTAATCGTGCATAAACATGCTCACATTCAAATCAACCAATTTACTGTACTTGTATCTTTTCATAATCTGTCACATATTTGTCGTGATGGGGTTTGTTTGATTTGTAAATCATGTTCTTTTTCAGATGGGCTGATAAATGGAAGTTTTTCCCTCCTAGCAAAATGTAATTGAAAAGCTATTGAAAGGATGAGTCATACTAGATGACAGAGTCAAATATACATCTAGCTTATGGTGAAGGGGGCAGCTTGAAAAGATGTATCTCAGTTATAAAGATGAATGCTTGTGGTATTCAAGAAATTATTTAATCATGAAAGCAAGATGTTTCCCAAAGTAAAGTTAAGGTTGTATGAAATAGTCTGGGTGTGATGATTGCTGTTATGGAGAATAACGAGGTTGCAGTCTTAGTTTGCATTTGGGTCAGGAGGACGACTAAGGGGGGGCCATGATGACATTACAGATCAGAAAAAAAGGTTTCTTATATTTTATTTGTATATTAAATATTACTCTAAATAATTTTAAAATGATTTTGTAACAAGCAAGTTACACTACAGCACAAACATATCACAGTGAATAATTATGAATGACAGAAACTATGTGAAGATGTAAATCCTCCCTTATCCCTAGCGCTTCAAAAATAGCTTATCTGTAACACTGCACCGGAGAATGTAACAGGATGTGTTATTGGGCATTTAGTAGGACAAGGTGTTTGCAGTGCCAGTGTTAGAAATCCCTTTTTACCTCAGTAAAGCCAACATTCATCTCCTGTTCTCCCAGGGAGAAGGAGGAGAAGAGTGAGACAGAGGGAGAGAAAGGCCAATTAAAATGCCCCCCTCCTTCTCTCTGCACTCTTCATTAGTCTCACCCCACGAGTTCATCTGGTGACAAACAATACCTACACCCTCCACCCCCCCCCCACCCCCCCTGTGAGTCCTGTGTGCACACACTCACACACACAGCTGTATTTCCTCCATTAAAAATGATTCACAGGGATGCACCCCACCAATGACATTTCTCAAAATGAGGGATGATGCCAGTCAAAAACTCCCATCAATGATGCGCACGTGCCGGCGGTTGTGTTTTTTAATTCATCCGTGTAGGTTTTCTTTTCTCCGTTCCCATTGGAGGTGTCTGATTGTTGTCTTCAGATCCCTCTTCATCACCTTCCTCCTCTTTACCCTCCTCCTCCTGCACTCACCTTTCCTTCTCGCCCAAATCATTGATCACTATCTCCTATCTTCCCTAAACCTCCCTCTCAACTTGTTCTCTCTTTTCCTCCCTAAGATGTTCTCTGCCGTGATGTAATCCAAGCTAAAAGGGACACACATGCACATACACAAACACACACATGCAAATACATAAGTGAACTAAAAAGCAAAGACACATATGCTCATTTTGCAGAACTTGGCATGTTGATCATGCTTAAAGGAGGCCCTTAGTCAGTGAAAAGTGCTGTCACCTCCTATTAACTGAGACTCTTCCCTTTCTGTGG